>NC_056739.1:106430274-106483363 GCF_019279795.1 Protopterus annectens
CCATGATAAGAATTTTATATCAGCTGTGTTGACTGGCTCAATAGGAGGCAGTGTGAGCTTTTCTTAAACAAAATTGAGGTCCCAAGTAGGTATTGGTGCTCTCCTTGGGGGTCTTATGTTTCTTGCCCCTCTGAGGTACTGCCTTACAAGTGGATGTGAAAAAATATTGTATTGTAATGAGCTGAAATGGCAGAGGCATGGATCTTAATAGATGAGAAGGATAAGCCTTTGCCCAGCATCTCAGTTAGGTATTGTAAAATCTGAGGAATATTTGGAACAAGTGGTTCAAGTCCTTGTGCCTGGTTCCAAGCACAGAATCTCATTTTTCTGCATAAGATTTCCTAGTGCTGGGCCTCCTGGCTTCTAAAATGACATCCATAACAGCTTTAGAGAGAGGTGTGTTCTGAGTGGTTAGAGAGAGAGGTGTGGTCTGAGTGACTATATTATCTGCCATGCAGCCAGATTTAAGGTTCTGAGTTGACTGTGTAGAATCTGATTGTTTTGTTGAGTCAGAAGATGAGGAATTTGAGGTAAAGGCCAGGCTGGGCCTTGAGACAAGCACTTTGGGGTTGGGTACCAGTGCTGGCGTGGCCAGTCTGGGGCAATCGGATCATTTTTGGCTTCTCTTGCCTGACATTTAGGAGCACCTTGGGAAGAAGAGGCAGTGGAGGGAAGGCATAAACTGTCAGGTTTTTCCAGCTGAAAGAGCATCCACTTTCCATGCTTGTGAGTGATAAGTCCTTGTGCAGAATTTCTGTAGTTGGCAGTTGTGAGGGGAGGCAAAAAGATCTATGTCTGGGCGTCCCCATTTTCTTGTTATCATGCTGAAGACCTGTGGATTTAGTTTCCATTCATGCGGATCCATGAGATTTCTGCTTAGTTCATCTGCCAGTGTATTTTTCATTCCTGGCAGGAATTGTGCCTGCAGATGCACTTGATAGGTCAGTGCTGTGTTCCACAAAGTCATGGCTTGCTTACAGAAGGGGTAAGAATGTGTGCCCTCTTGCTTGTTTATGTACCACATAACTGTGGTGTTGTCCGTCTTTAGTAATAGTTGTCCTGGATATAGTAGATCCTTGAAGGCTGTCAGGGCATTCTGTACAGCTAGCATCTCTTTTTGATTGATGTGAAGATGCATTTGTTCCTTGGGCCACGTGCCCTGAATACATTTTCCTGCCATGTGTGCCCCCAGGCATAATCCGATGCATCCGTTGTTATCGTCTGCCTGGCTGTGGGTAAGGTGAAAGGCTGTCCCTTGTTGTGGTGACAGGCCAGGGACCACCATCGAAACTCCTGCTGTAGACAGGGAATTATAGTTATTATTGTTTCCAGGCTGTGGCAATGTTGAGTCCAAACACTTTTTAGATACCATTGTAGTTTCCTCATATGCAGTCTTGCATATGGAATTAGTAGAATGCAGGATGCCATGAAGCCCAGGGCCTGCGGAATTATTCTTGCAGGGAGCTGGGTCTTTGTTGCCATCATTTGAAAGTAGTCAGTTGCCTTTGTTTGTCTGGCGTGAGATAAGCCATCTGGGCAGTTGTATTTAAGCTTGCACCCAGGAATATTATCTCTTGAGAGGGCACTAGTTTTGCTTTCTTTTCGTTTACGGTGTACCCTAGGCAAATTAATAATCTTTTTACAAACGCCAGATGTTTTAGTAGAATGTCCTTGCTCTCTGCTTGAATAAGGCAGTCATCCAAGTAGGGATATATTTGAATTCCTCTTTGTCTGCAAAATGCAATTACTGGTACCAGGCATTTTGTGAAGACCCTGGGCGCAGTAGATAAGCCAAAGGGCAGTGCAGAGAATTGGTAATGCATTGAGCCAGCTATGAATCTGATGCATCTTCTGCAAGATTGTCTGATTGGGTCATGCAGGTATGCCTCCTTGATGTCCAAAGTAACTAGCCAAGCCTTCTTGCCCAGCATGGGTAGAAGTTGCTGCAGTGTTAACATTTTGAATTTTGGAACATCCAGGAAAGTATTTAGGATTGACAAGTCCAGTATTGGTCTCCAGGCTTTGTCCTTTCTGGGTACCAGAAAAAGTAGAGTAAAATCCTTGCCCCTATTCTTGCTGTGGTACTCTTTGAATAGCTCCCATGTCCATGAGAGCAGCAATTTCCTTTTGTGCCTCTGCCCATTGGTTTTGTGGCAGGTCTGGCATACCTTTTGATTTTGGAAGGGTGTGAAAGTGGAACCTGTAACCCTGAGAAACTATATTCAGGACCCATTTGTCCTGGGCGATTATGTGCCAATTTTGTGAGAAAAGTGCTAGCTTTCCCCCTAGGGGTGCTGCCAAAAGGTAAGTGTTTGGCCTTTGTAGAGTGAAGTCATTGGGACTGTTTCCTATAAGGTTGTGATTTGTCTTCTCCTCCTTTGGGGGCAGAAGCACCCCATTGTTTAGGTCTGTAGGAGCCCTGGGGCTGAGATCTGCCTCTTGGGCATCTGTATCTGCCTCTTTGTGGTCTGTCTGACACCTGAAAGGACCAATTTTTTGAAGGCCAGTTTCTGCTATACCTAGGTGGTTGAACCTGTAAGAAATCCTTTACTGTCTGCATAGATTTTGCTTTATCCTCCATTTTCTTTAACACCTCTTCTGCCTTACCACCAAACAAAGTATCATGCTGTAGTGGAGCATCCAATAATTTTACTTTAACATGTTCAGGTAAACTTTGTTCTTTCAACCAAGCATGCCTTCGAATGACAGAGCCTGTAACTGCGGCTCTAATGAATCAGAACCACATTGCAGAGTATGCTTTCTCACTTGTTCAGCTGCATGCAATAATTCCTGCATTTCCTTATTATCAGGACTGAGTTTGTAAGCATTTTCTGTTTTAACAAAGACATGAGGTACTGTTGATATTTAAGCATGTGAAACTGGCAGTTTAAAGCCCTTACAGCTAAAGTAGCAGAAGTGTAAACTTTTTCCCCCATCTATCCAGAGCTCTAGAATCCCTATCAGAGGGAACAGGGTTTTTAGCAGTGGAAGCCTAATCCCCTTTGGGACCCTGAGAAATTGTTTCTGGGTCAGTAGCAAGGTTTTTATAAATAAATTTATGAGAGTCAGGGACCCTGTAATACCTGTCTGGCTTGACTCGTGCAGGGGGTGAAGAATCAGGAGACAGACTGGATTCAGAGAAAACATCAACAATATCAAGCACAGGGGGGATAGCCAGGGGCCTGTGCTGAGGTAGTAAAAGAAAGTCTGAGCCTTTTCTTGGATTCTGAATAATCCTGACTCTCCCAGTGGAAATGCTCCCTCATGGTGTGCAGAGTTTCCCCAAAAGAATAATCCTCAGGTGGAGAGGCTGAAGGTATAGATTCTTCAGCATCAGAGTCCTCATAGGGAGGGAGAGAATAGCCCTGATCTGAAGAGGAATCAGAGGAAATAGAAACCTGGTCAGAGGAATCATAGTCCGTGTCTTGCCTAGGCCTTTTATCAGGAGGGGGATGGGAACCCCTAATCAAAGTAATTAAGCCTTCGGCCATTTTAAGCATCTGTTTCTTTGGCATGGATGACTGTCCAGGAGAATGCTGTACTTGTTTCCTTGTCTTTAATGATGTCTTTGACTGTGCCTTGGCTGCTGCAGTGGACTTGATAGAAAGCTGTGAAGGTCTGAAAAACACCCTCAGAAGCCAATGCCTGCTCAGCGGCTCCGGACCCATCTGAGGGAATAGTTTCTGTAGGCCCAATACCTTGAGTATCCAGAGGCCTAGTTGTCTCCACGTGGGAGTCTGATATGGCCTGTGGCTCTGAAGTAGCGGGTGTCAGGGGCTGCGAAAGCACCTCACTGAGAACCGGCGAGCCAGCGACTGGCCTAGAAGAGGCTTTGTCATCTGTTTTGGACCTCGGATGCCTGTCCTTTTCCTTGTCTTTGCGTTTTTTTATGAATTCCGGTCGTTGGTTGTTCCGACGGCATTATGTAGTTAAACCTTTGGCCAAAGTAATGCAAAGCAAAATCAAACCGATGCTTAATAGTGCGTTTGTTGAATCTAGCACAAAACCGACAACTAGTATCATCGTGGTCAGGGCCTAGGCAAGGAATACAGTAAGAGTGAAAGTCCTTATGAGGTATTTGCTTCCCACAAGAAATACAATTGTTAACGTTTACTGACATTGGTCTGAAGCAAGAAAAAGTTTCCCCAACAGGGTACTTAGCTTTATTGAAGACTTCGGTTTTGAAACTCTATTTCCAAAATCTCAGGAGTCGGCCGACCGGCACTTGTGAACTGCTTTTCCTTTGGGCACCGCGCGGCAACAAAGACTGAAGAAAATGGCGTCAGTTGCATCTTTTATACCCCTGGCACACTGACGTCAGGGAAGCGGTGACAGCAACCGATGCCGGACCTAGACTTTGGACCTCGGGCCGACTGCGGGTAGCCTGCCAGCAGGATAACCCAAGTGTAATGACTGCAACAGTGAAATACGATGAACATCTCAAAAATACGTCATCACAGATATTCTTTCCAAAGCTCTAAGTTTCAAAATACATTTCAAAGAGCACTGTTCATTTAATCCAGGGTGAACATAGGCATTCAGCCTTAATTGCCAATACAATTCTCTTTCTTCCTTCCAAATGTAGTTGCCATGGCCCACCCCTTCCATCTTTTTTCACCTGTTCAATAACCATATAAGGAAATCTATGTCCACTATTCTCTGTTATATGTCTCGCTAAAGCATTAGTATTACTTAGCTTACTAATGTTATACTGGTGTTCATAAATTCTTTCTTTAAAATGTGGTAACTACATTTGGAAGCAAGAGAATTGTATTGGCAATTAAGGCTGAATGCCTATGTTCATCCTGGATTAAATGAACAGTGCTGTTTGAAATGTATTTTGAAATTGAGAGCTTTGGAAAGATAGGATGTGATAGTGTTATTACATTTTTTTATAGATTGTATATATTATAATATAGATTACGTATATATATATATATATATATATATATATATATATATATATATATATATATATATATATAGGTTTGGTTGTATATACTATCTTTGTATCTAAGTGTATATACTTTTAAAAAGTTGATTGACTGATATGTGATGTCATAATTCGAAGGCTATTTAAGTTGTGAATTAATTCAGGTAGGAAGTTGGCACAATGGTTAAGGTGTTTACCTTACAAACACAAGGTGCAGGGTTTGATTCTCACATGGGTAACTAGTAGGCTTAAAATGGCCCACAAGGGCAGTTAGCCATCTATGAATCTATAATCTATGTTTGATGTCTGAAGAAGTTGATGTATAATTCGAAGGCTATTTAAGTTGTGAATTAATTCTGTTTGATGTCTGAAGAAGTTGATGTATGTTTTGTCAATGAAAGCGCTAACAGATGTACATTTTTGGAGATTACCACTGCCTTTGTTGTTTTTTAGTAGTTTTTTTGTCTTGTATGTGCTGACGAAGTTTGTTGGATCCTTAACAATGACTTGTAATGAAAGACTATGGCAGAAGCAGTGCACATACATGAGCGTAGGAATCCCTGGCAATCAGTAATAGAAGATCTAACAGTCTCGTAGTTTTTGTTTATTTTAATGGAATGGAACCACAAACTACAACACAAGAAACTTCCTACTGCTGTGTTTGATTTCCATAATCTCCATTTGCACAGTGCAGTCCTGAACAAGTCACTTGACCAGACAGCAACACCCAGATCATCCCTAAAGCCTTCCTATCAGAAACATGAGGACCATAACCACAAGTCTAACAACAACAAAAAGCACAGAGTGATTTCCAGACAAATGCAGTGAATCTCAAAACTGACTACTTCTAAAGGAGAGCTTTCTCCAATGTGGGGAAGGGGGTTGTTACACCTATACACTGCCGCTAGGATTACCACATCTCACAGTAGGATAATACTCTGAGATACCACGACCTCTGGCTTGGTATGTATTCTTCATTTTCAGACTTTAAATCATGCTATTAAGAAGGACTGCAACTGCAATTTTATTTATTTATTTAACGCTTGTTGACCGGGAAAGTCCGACTAGGACAGATCCTATTTTCAGCGGAGGGCTGGAATGTGGGAGGAAACTGGAGTACCCGGCGGAAACCCACATGAACGCAGGGAGGACATGCAGACTCCACACAGAATTCACCCCAGCCCAGAATCGGACTGGAGAACCTCTTGCTGTGAGGTGACAATGTTAACTGCTGCACCACGGCACCGCCCAACATTCTCAACCTTTCATCAACACCACCCCCTAAAACTAGCACTAGTCAAGCAGGTTTTTGCCATTTAACACAGAGTTAAGTATTCTGTCTATAAAGTAAAACCTGTCACCACGGGGAAAAGGTGATATGCAAGTGTGGAAGATCAATTTCTTATTTTAATTGAATTTTTACAAGCTGACAAACAATTGTAATTTATGATACCATGCTGACTCCATTTCATCAGCTTTAAACAAAGCATGTGCTGCTACTGTTAAACGGCTGCAGTTCTGACTGTCGATGCTTTGTAAACAGCTGTTATTGTATCATCTGAACCAAGAACTCCATGCAGCTTTATATTTTACATTCAAGGTTACCTACATTCTGTAACATGTTTGGTTGATCATTTGGAACTCCTCTCCTACATTCTTCTCTCTTGTTAACAAATGCAAAAATAAATAAATAAATAAATAAATACAAAAATATATAAATGAGGTACAAGACAGCATTGGAGAAGGTGTAATCAGGAATGCTGGTCTGAGGCAGTAGCAAACAAGCAGCTCCAGATACGATGCCCAGAAAATGTAAATGCACATAAATTAAATTTCTAAACCAAGACTTCAAGCTATAAAAAATTCGAAATGACATTTTAACATACATTAGTGCAAACAGTAAAGGAAGCCAAAATCATTTGCACTCATCTTAGTACAAATAAAACGCATGTAACCAGAATTTACAGATGAGTTAACCACAAAGGGAAATCTCCCTGCTCTCAAAATCAAGCTGAATGCATTATCACTCCCAAGTATGTTTTCAAACCTTGTAAAAAAGACAGTCAAGTAAGCCATTGTACAATGAGGTGTGGGTGTGTGCTACACAGAAACTAAACCCTAAGCATGAACCTGCAGCAGAAGTAACATAACTCTACATACACAGAGCTGCTCTGTGGTAATAAATATGCTTTACACAAGATTATGTGCGACACTGGAAGCACTATTCTGCCTACACAGCACTGATCAGAGCTTCTTGTAGTACTAACAGCACTGCGAGGCCTTTAACATCTTTTTATAACACCTTTACTATATAACATTTTAAGCAATGACATGGATACACACAATAATAGAAAAGAAAACAAAGCACAGAAACATTTTACAGTGTTATATTCATGCGGTTTACATATTTTTCTTTAACAATTATCATTCAGTCCACATTATACAAATTGCTCAATTCCTGCCTTGTCTTAAGCCTCACTCCTCCTCCTGAACATTATTCTGCATGTACTGTTCTTAGAAGTAATTACATCTAGTTCTATGCAATTTGCTTTCTCCCTTTTCTAAAGATCCCACCTCCATTTTTTAACTGTCTTTTGGCTTTTCTCAGTTAGGGGTCGCCACAGCGGCTCACCGGTCCACTAATAACTGGCAGTGGATTTTTACAGTGTCGAGTTGCCAGCCCAGTGCCCAACCTTCAAAGGAACACACACACACACACACACACACCTACCTGCATGTCTTTAACGTTCACTCAACTGCGGGGAGGACATGCAGACTCCGCACACAAGGAACTCCAGCCGAGAATTGAACCGGAGAGCCTCTTGCTGTGAGGTGACAACGCTAACTGCTGCACCACCGCGGCACCTACCTCCATTTTTTTTAACTCCATAAGAATATTTAACAGTTTCATTCCAAGATGGCTACGTACTAATCAGCATCTTGATTTCAGCTCTCCCACTAAAAAACGAAACTGAGAGGTAAGGACCAGAAACTCTGCAGGTTTTAATAAATTCAGTTACTGACTAATAAGTACAATGCCTGGATGCCAACAACAAAGAAACTAAGACAGCCTGAAAGAAAATCAACATGAAAAGGTGGAGAGAAAACATTGACTAAGAAGAATCCTGTTGCTATTCAGCAAAAAGCAGTTCAAGCACCAACTTTGGTACAAGAGATGGCCTCCAGTAATTTAGAGGAAAAAAAGTCAAATGTACTCAGAACACTAAAGTAGTATGTCAACTCAAATAACAAGACACTGGTAAAAAAGAAGCTTTAAACAGATATTCAGATGAACTGATAAAACTGCAAAATCAGAGGTTGACATGTAAGAAAAGGCTGGCTGAGTAAGAGCCTGCTCAACAAGACACTTTTCAAAAAATGTAGAGATAAAGGTCAAAACACACTGGGAAAACCTGAGATTTTCTGTTGTACCAGAGAAAGAAACAGACTATTAATTTTATGAAAGCAGAAATAAAAATATTCAATGGTTTGATTACAGTTGGTTTAGATTTGGACTTCCACTTTCTATAACTACTTTTGGCAGCCAGTAGCATTAAACTTAGTTAGGCCTTGCTATGTCTACGCAATTTAGATCCAATGTCTCAGGTCAAAAGAATAATTTCCTTAGTTGCAAGCACTTGCTCATGTCAAAGACAAAGTACTTTATATGGAATTTTTAAAATATGCCACCTCATTACATTCTCAAAAAATGTTACCAATTAGCTCTCTCTTTCTAATCATACCTCAAGCGTTTTGTCTCTACTCCAGGAAGAATTCTCTAAAGTCTATTGAGGGTATAAACATATCCATGCGAACACATCTAGCACAAATCCTAAAACTTCTGGACTTTGTTACATACTTTGGAGCCATTCAGATGTCTTCTCCTTATTTCTTTGTATGTAGCCTTTCCAGTCTCACTTCCTTATTTCTTTGTATGTAGCCTTTCCAGTCTCACTTCCTAAGTTTTTCTTCCTCCGATTTTTTTTCATGCAGCATTTCATATGCTCTTCAAACTACCCCTGTTTAAAACCAGCTTCTGTTGTAGACTCAAATTAAAACAAAATACCAGAGCGTTTTTTTTCATTTAGCACTTCACTCTCCCTCTCCTTTGCCTATACTCTTATCAATTCCTGGTGGGGAAGGCAGTCTCGAACCTGCAGTCCAAGCTCCTGCTTGGCCTCATCCCACTCTATTACCTTTCCCTCCCTACTTATTTGCTCTCAATATCTTGGTTCCTTTGCCAGTTTTCTCCAGCAAGTTCTAGCCCCCTCTAGCCTATTTTATGTACCTCTAAATGCAGTCACCCCTATTAGCAAAATCTTTCTCCATTCCCATGTTGGCTTAATTTTTAGAATACTTTCTGCTACTTTATGAATGCAATACTCTAAGGTTTTGTACTACTTAAGGATGTGCATCTAAAATCCTACTCTCTCCTTATTTTTCAAACCCTCCCTGCTTCATAATCCCCCTTTTCCACTTTGAATCATAACCTTATGCTAGTCTTATTTGTATGAGCATTAACTGTGTAGCTGTAAAGGACCCCTTCAAATCAGGTAACCCTAAACCACTTTGTTGTATGGGGAGAATCATCTTATCCCACTTAACTCTTGCCCTCTTCTCCTCACAAATAAATTCCAAGTCCTTTACTATCATCCACAACATTTTCCATGCCTTTATTTTACTATCAATATCCACAATCGAGAGCTACCAGTTTCTCATTTTTTTATATTATCTTTTTAGTCTCTTCCCACATATCCTTAGATGGGTCATACAGTACATACCAAAAGGGGGTATTATAGTCTATAACTGGCCTGATAAGGGAGAAGTGGAGGGACGATGACATCCTTGGAGCTAGAAAATATACCACTAGTGGTTAGTATGGCTATATAAAAGCATTTTCAAACAACACTGGCAATATAGTGGTCAAAGGATAGTTCACTGTTAATGAAAGAGCCCAGGTCCATAATGAAAGTGAATTTTTAGGGGGATGTCACCTATGTGAGCTGCATTTTTTGGCATTTAGTTTGAGGCTGTGGTCTAAGCACCACTTGTGTGTGCTTGAACCTCCTGGAGTGAGAATGCAGTGGTCAGTCAGTGTGTTTATGACAATTTCCGGTTTGCAGTTAGCAAATCTCATCAGCCAGAGGATCCTGTTCTCAGCCTAGATTGTAGGGGAGCAGACACCAAAGAGGTCTGGCCCAGTACAGACTTCTGGTGTACACCACTGACAAACTACTCTTTAGGTTCAAAGGGTGGTTCTAACACTAACAGACTGGATTCTGTCAGAGAGCCAGTTTGCTATCCAGCAGGTATCATAAGGATTCACATTTACTTTGATTAGCGTATCAGCGCTGCCATAATGCGGAAGGGTATCAAAAGCTTTGGTCAAGTTCAGGTACACAGTGTGAACTGATTTGCCCGAGTCCAGTGCCTTGGCGACTTGTTCAAAAAAGTCCTCCAGGTGTAAGAGGCAGGATCTGCCTTTAGCAAACCCAAACTGGTTTGGGTCCATGGTTTGAACTGGTCAGGATTTGGGAACTTATGTGAACAGTGACCCAACGTTTGACCAACATGTGTCCATTGTTGTAAGTCCTTCTATATTACACAGCTTACAAACAAAGGGATTGTGTCTAGATCTAGTGATGTCATTGTCCCCCTTTACTCAGCCCTCATTAGCCCAGTCAGAGTACGATTCCCCCCTTTTGAACGCCCACACAGATAACATAACTGAAAGGATGCAGGATTTAAACAACATATCCTACATGGACCAAATCAAAACTCTATCATACTCTGTACCCTACAGACTGCTAAGATGTGACTTGTGTCTGGCATACAAGACATCATGCGACCCATTACTGATGGATTTACTGCATATCAGCAAGTGAAATGGCATTGGAAATACTTGGCCTAGGGATCTAAACCTCTTCAGCATCATCAAAAGAACAGTTTGAAGGGACAGGTATATCTAGCAAAAGATACTGCTACTCTGGGATAGACTCTACTTCTCTGAAGTACAGGCCAGCACTAAGGGACAAAGTTCCCAGATGACTGAAAACTGGGAGCCATTAATGAATCCCCAAATGATGTGGATATTCTACAAAAGGACCTTATAGAAACAGATGCTTGGTGCCAGAGCCATGGGCTCAAGCTCAGTGCCAAGAAATGTATTGTTATCCCCTTTGGAAAAAACATGTACCTGTAAATTACCACATAGGTGGCAGCACACTAAACATCGAAAGTATGATAACAGACTTAGGGACACAGGTGGACAGTGGTCTCACCTTCAATAACCACAAAGCCACAACAGTCAGGAAATCCTATGTAGCACACTTCATCACTAAGGGCTTTTCATCCAGAAAAGAGGAGGTCATTGTCCCACTGTACTCATCTCTCATTAGACCCACTATAGAGTACAATGCCCCGTTTGGTATGTACCTCACAAGACATCTGCAACTGGAAAGGCCACAGAAATACCTCACTAAAAGAATCACAGGCCTAAAGCAGATGCCCTATGCTGACAGTCTAAAAAAACTCCAGCTATACTCTGTTGCATATTGCCTACTCAGGGGCGATCTCTGCTTAACATACAAGGTCATGTCAAACCCAGTGCTGTTGGACATGCTACACTTAAAGAAATCCCAATCCCTCAGAGCCACATGCTCCAGGGATCTAAACCTGGTCATCATAATGAAAAAAACTTGCTGGAGGGATAGGTTCCTGACCCAGAGACTCCCCATACTCTGGAATAGGCTGCCCATACATGTCAAGCTGAGCCTCTTTGGCCCTCTTCAAAAGGAACCTTGACAATTGGAAGGGAGATAAGAAATGCACCCTGGGAATCACATCAGTCACCCTGCTAGACAGGGGACCAGGGAAGTAATATTCTGGGAAGAAATATACAGGGAATCGTTATGGCTAGGCTTGTATAGGCCCTAGGGCCGATTGCCTAGTACCAACCTATGAACATTAATGAAGCCTAGGAATCTTTATGCATAACTATTTACAGTTGTACAGGTTGCCCAATAAAGGAAGACGTAACTGAAGTCACCCTAGGAAGATAATGTTGGGCTCTATAGTGAGGGACAATTTGTTTAGATATGCCTTATGGTTCATCTGGGTCCTACAGGGGGTGTGATAGTTAGCATTAATGTGGTACTACATTTTGTTCATGCTAAGAAGGATGTGGAGGAGTTCTAAGTTCTTGTTCTGCATTATAAGTCTAGAACTAAAATGGCTTCTTAAGGAGAAAGATACACCCCCCACTTTAGCTACACCTTCCAAATATGGTGTTGGGTTTGAAGGAGTGGTAGGCATTAAATCCCTGGACTGCTTAACAGAATCTTCCACAAATATTTCTGTGGTGCCTTTTCTTGGTTTCCACATTCCTCTGCTTTATAGAAGTTTTCATAAAACTTCTGAAATATCTCTAATGCCTATAGGATCTCTGGTTCATAGGTAGGTACTAGGCTACTGGCCCTAGGGCCTATACAAGCCTAGCCAAACAGTACCCTGGCTTTTGCCACCCAAGAAAATTATTTTCCTGTGCACCTGTCAAGCACAGCCACAGAAGTGATCCCCGGGGTGAATTTCCCATCTCCCATCCAATCATCAAGATTTTTCTTGAAAGGTGCTGAGGAGGAGCTTTGTTTGATATAGATAGGTAGTTTGTTCCAGAGTATGGGACATCTCTGGGGCAAGAATCTATCCCTCCAGCATGTTCTGTTTACTGTGGTGACAAGGTTTAGGTCCCTAGAGCGTGTAGCTCAGAGGGATTGGGATTTCTTTACGTGGAGCATGTCCAGCAGCTCTGGGTTTGACATAGCTTTCTATGTTACACAGAGATCGCCTCTGAGTAAGCAATATGCGATAGAGTAAAGCTGGAGTTTTTTGAGACAGTCTGCTTAGGGCATCTGTTCGAGGCCGTTAATCCTCTTTGTGAAGTATTTCTGTGGCCTTTCCAGTTGTTGTAGAGGTCTTGTGAGGTACATACCAAAAGGGGCATTGTACTCTATAATGGGTCTAATGAGTGATGAGTAGAAAGGGAACAATGACCTCCTTTTTCCTGGATGAGAAACCTTTTGTGATGAGGTGTGCCATGTAGAAGGATTTCCTGACTACTGTGGCAATGAGATTATCAAAGGTGAGACTATCACACATTCAGTGTTAAGTATACTACCGCCTATGTTGTAGTTCATGGGTACAGAGTTTTTACCAAAAGGGATGACAATGCACTTTTTGGCATTGAGCTTGAGGCCATGGCTTTGACACCAGGCATCTGTCTCAGTGAGGCCCTTTTGTAGGATGTCCACATCGTTAGGAGTTTTGATTATGGCTCCTAGTTTGCAGTCATCTGCGAACTTTGTTAGCCAAAGACCTTCTGTGTTAGCCTGTACTTTAGAGAAGTAGATACCAAACAGGAGAGGACTTAGGACTGAACCCTGTGATACTCCAACTTGTCAATGGTCTGAAGTTGGATTTAGAGTCTGCTACTTTCACAGTGTGGGTTCAGTCAGTGAGCCAGTTGGCAAACCATCTTGTGACATAGGGATTTATACATAGTTTATTGAGTTTATCTATAATTCCAGAGTGGGGGATGGTGCTGAAAGCCTTGGCGAGATCTAGATAGAGATCTAGATAGAGATCTAGATAGGCTGTGTGAACCACCTTACCCTCATCTACGGCTTTGGTGACTGCTTCAAAGAATTCTATCAGGTTTAGGAGACATGATCTGCCTTTTACAAACCTGAACTGGGTAGGGTCCAGAGTTTGGAGATTACCAATGTCATTGGTCATTGTTTATAAGTTCCATGATGATACGTTCCATAGCCTTGCAGACCAGGCTCGTCAAGCTAATGGGGCGGTAGTTTCCAGGGTCCGTGGTGGCTCCCCTTTTGTGGAGTGGGATAACCGTTGCTGTGCGCCATTCACAGGTTCATAGCTTCATAGGTAGGTACTAGGCTATTTGCCAGAGGGCATTTATAAGCCTAGCCAGAGTGTGTCGGCTTTCGCCGCCCCATTGATTAATTAACTGATCCTCTGTCAAACAGAGCCAATGAAGTGATCTCAGGGGTGTATTTTCTGTTACCCATCCCCTCATCAAGGTTTCTCTTGAAGAGTGTTAGTGAGGGGCTCTGCCTGATGTAATTTGGAATTTTGTTCCAAAGCATGGGGAGTCCAGTATGTTCTATTTACTGCTGTGGTGAGGTTTAGCTCACTAGAGCGCGTGGCTCGCAGGGACTTGGATTTCTTTAGGTGGAGCATGTCCATCAATTCTGAGTTGGGCATGGTTTTGTAAGTCAGGCAGAGATCACCTCCGAGTAAGCGATATGCCACTGAGTACAGCTGGAGGTTTTTCAGTCGGGCTGCATAGGACATATGTTTGAGACCAGTAATCCTCTTGCTGAGGTACTTTTGTGGTCTTTCCAGCTGTTGGAAGTGTCTTGTGAGGTACATCCCAAATCGGGCATTGTACTCTATGATGGGTCTAATGAGTGATGAGTAGAGGGGCACTATAACCTTTATTCCTAGATGCGAACCCTTTAGTAATTAGATGGGCCACATAGAAGGATTTTCTAACTTATTTGGCAATAGGATTGTCAAAGGAGAGATTACTATCTACCTGGGTCCCCAGATCTCTTATTACCTTTTCTGTATTAAGGGGGCTGCCACCTATGTGGTAATTTGTGGTGGTTTTGTTTTTCCCAAACAGGATGACTATACATTTTTTGGCATTTAGCTTGAGGCCATGACTTTGACACCAAGTGTCCGTCTCAGTAAGGCCCTTTTGGAGGATGTCCGTGTCAGCCGGAGAGTCAGTTATGGCTCCCAGTTTGCAGTCATCGGCAAACTTGGTTAGCCATAGTCCTCCTGTGTTTGCCTGTACTTCTGAGAAGTATATGCCGAACAGTAGGGATCCCAGGACCGAGCCTTGCGGGACACCACTTGTGACTGGTTTAGAGTCGGACCTGGAGCCTGCTATTCTTACCGTGTGAGTTCTGTCTGTAAGCCTGTTGGCAACCCATCTCGTGATGTAGGGGTTTATGTACAGGCTGGTGAGTTTTTCTATAATACCCGAGTGGGGAATGGTGTCGAAAGCCTTGGTAAGGTCAAGGTAGGCTGTGTGAACCACCTTTCCCTTGTCTATGGCCTTGGTGACCGTCTCGAAGAAGTCAACCAGGTTTTGTAGGCATGATCTGCCCTTAAAGCCGAAGTGGGTCGGGTCAAGTGTTTGGAGGTTCCCAATGTCTTTGTTAACGAGTTCCATGATGATGCGCTCCATAGCTTTGCAGACCACACTAGTCAGGCTTATGGGGTGATAGTTACCAGGGTCAGTTGTGGCCCCTCCTTTGTGGAGAGGAATAACCATTGCTGTGCGCCATTCTATGGGCATGTAGCCTGTGGAGAGGCTGAGGTTGAACAACGTGTTTAGGTGGGGGGTTCGTTCTGTAGTTCATGCAAGACGCAGCCTAGGACACCATCTGTTTTTGGCTTTTGACAGGGCTGTTTTCACCTGTGCGTCTGTGATTTTTGGGACACTACACTTTTCCTGTATTGTTGCCGGCCTTTTTGGAGGTGAGAGGGGGAGGGGGTGAAGTTTGCACTGAATCTATCTGCCAGGATGTTGGCAATATCAGTAGGTTCAGTATATTTTGTGCTATTTTGCACTAATTCAGTGCATATCTGTGAGTTTCCACTTAGATTCTTAACATAGCTAAAGAAGGCTTTGTGGTTATCTTTTGAATCCTTGGCTATTTTTCTTTCGAAGTTAGCCTTGGATGATTTCATGAGGGACCTCATTTTCTTACTGATACTGATCAGGGATGTCTTTCCTTCTTAGGATTTACTTTTTTCTGAGCTAGTTTCCTCCTTCTATTGTACAGCCAGTTTATTGCAGGGGTCCACCAAACTGGTTTCCTTCTCTTAGAGGAATGAGTCTTGGTTTTGCTAGGGATGGCATGATCCATGCATCCTTGTAGGTGCTCATAGAGTGCATTTGTAAAGGTTTCTGCAGCGTTATCCTTTAGCGTGGGGGCTGTGAAACTTACCACCACTGTCTTAAGTAAGGTGAAGTTTGCTTTAGAACAGTTTTTTTACTGTGGTTTCCTTAGTTGGGGGTGGTGGTGTGTGGACATCCAGAGTGATTAGTTTATGGTCTGATCTAACCAGTGACGGGTTGACCTCTGGTGTGGAACACCTGTAGCCAATGTTGGTGATGACCAAGTCCAATATGTTTTCACCTCTGGTAGGGGAATTTACCAGCTGATCCAGGGCATTTGAGTTGATGAATTCTAGGAAGTGCTGGGCCTGTACTCGATTAGTTTTCCCAGTGAATGATAGGGTAACTGAAATCGCCCAATATCAGGGTGTTTGGTATGACCTTCGTGTTTTCCAGTGTCTCCAGAAAGGTAGAGTGGTAGCCCTAGGTCATGGAGGGTGATCTGTAGCAGGCCACAATTTGCACTGCAGATATGCCCGATGTTAGTTGCACATGGATGATCTCAGACGTATCATGCTGCGCCACTAACCTGGAGGTGTAGGTATCCTTGATGAATATGGATATACCCCCTCCTTTTGTGTTTCGGTCCGTGTTCTGTGGCCAAAACATGTGGTATGAGTTGTAGCCCGGTAGTGCTGGGATGCTCTCTGGAGACTTGAACCAGGTTTCAGTTACTGCACAGATGTCAACGTTCTCCATACTGAGGAGTGCTTCTAGCGCGTGCATTTTGAGATTTAAGCTCCTGGCGTTGAGTAGCATAACCCTCAGTTTTTTGTTAATTGTGCTGTTTACGGAGGTGGGTTTGACTTTTGAGCCTTGCCTAAAAAAGGCACTATGGAGGCAGCAAGAGCCTTGGCCAGTATTCGAAAGCCTAGGGGTGACAGGTGCAAGCTGTCTCTTGCGAAGCAATGTGGCTTGTCAAGCATGTCTTCCCAGGCTGACAGACACTGGATCCCCTTTGAATGACACCAGAAGCTTAGCCAATTGTTGAAATTGATAATTTTTTCTTTATACTGAGGTATCATTCTTGGTGAGGGCAGGATGCTACTCAGGGTCAGGGTCAAACCAGCCTGGGCTACATGATCAGAGAGCTCTTCCATGTCTTTTTTCATGTAGTCCAGGGAGGTACGTCTCAGGTCATTCACACCAACATGAACAATGACAGCATCATATTTCTACTTTTTCTGGAGTGACCCGAGTGCTTGCGTTATATGGCAGATTCTGGCTCCCGACAGGCAGCTAACAGTAACCTTCTGCTTGTCCAGCCTAGTGAGTGGGACGCCAGTGTGCCTGACTATTGAGTCACCTATTACTAGTGTGTTAGGTATGTTATTTCACCTTAAGGGCTGTGATTGTGCGGCACACTGATTTTGTGTTTTATGTGTTGTCTGGTTTGTGACAGGAAGTGCAGGTTATTTGGGTGTCTGCTTTGGAGGTCTCTAATGCTTTTGCAGGTTTTTATTTAGAGCCTCAGAGTTTTGATTTTGTGTATTTATGTGTATTTTTTGCCAGTGCTGTTTTAGTAGGTCTGTGTGCGGCTGGCGTTGTAGTGCAAGTGTTAACCTTCTCCTCTTGACTGTCTGTTCCAGTTTTGGATGGAGACAGCTTAGCTTCCTGTTTGGCTGTATAATTGCATTTCCCGCATATGTTAGTGTTTTGTGGTAGGAGGAGAGGGCTGTCTGTGTACATGAGGCAGTTGTAACATTGCCTCAGGATACCCAGATTCACCAGCTGGACTGGACAGTGCACCTGAAGTTGCCCTTTGGTCATGCCTGAATAGTAGGGTGAGCTGCTTAGTCGCTTGGTTGGTGAGGGGTGAATAAAGAGCCTTGCCCTGCTGGTCAATCAGTGTCAGGTTATATTAGTGCTTGCTATTAGGTCTGAGCAAGTGCTGGGCTGTAAGATGCTTTTTGAGTGCTTAGGTTGAGAGTTAGACTAGTTTCAAGGGAAACTGAAGAGGAGACTTAGTGGAGCCGGGAATACTTTAACCGTAGCTAACCGGCACTGCCCGGTGTGCAAAACCATGCAAATGTGGTTTTTATAGAAGGGAAATGAAAGAGATAGAAATTAGCCCAAAATGGCCAATAAACTACTAACTTCTGGGCTGGACCCACTCCTCCAGGGACAGATAGGTTGCTCAAAGCTCCGCTCTCTCACAGGTGAACAGAGAAACTTCCTTTTATCCAAGTAAAGTATGGGCAACTCAGAAACTAGTATCACAGCCCTGAATTCAGCACTAGCCTGAAAACTGGACTATACTAGCTTAGAAAGGTGGGAAACAAGGATTTTTTTTTGTTTTGTTTTTTTGAAAAGATAAGGCAAAAACAGTAGAAAAATACACTTAAAACGGCTTTAAACTACTACAAACGATCAGAAAAGGCTATCGCACTTTAGTGTGTAGCCTACAACAGTTAAACAAATGATTTAAACAAAAAACAACTTTTTTTAAAAATGCAGGCAGTCAAATAAGTACAATATGTGAAAAAAACAAGTTTTAAATCACAATAAACGCTGGAAAATCTGCGTTTAGGCGGAAAAAAGTTAAGTACAGCACGAAAGTACAGAAAACTGATAATCACTACAAAGTCTCTCTCCTAAGCTAGAAGGCTTGTATCAGTTTAAGATTTTCTAGTGCTGCCCAGTAGGTTAGTTACAGGAAAGATGGGAAAGAAGCGCAGATGTGGTCTTTTAAACCAGAAAGGTGAAAGAGATGGACAAACTGTCCAAATGGTCAATAAACTACAGTTTTTGGGCCAAGAACCTCTCCTCTCGTGGTAGACAGGCTACCTAGTGCTTACCACTCCCACTGATAAGCTAAAAGGCTTTCCTCCAACACAGAAAGGCTTGCAGGGCTCAGAAGCTTACCAGCAGTCCTGGATACAGCAACTCTGTATCTGGACTAGGCTAGTTACAGGAAAGGTGGGAAACAAGCGCAAGTGTGGCTTTTAAACCAGAACGTTGAAAGAGATGGAAAAAAACTGCCCAAACGGCCAATAGCTACAATTTCTGGGCCAGGAACCACTCCTCTTGTGGTAGATAGGCTACCTAATTCTTACCAGTGAGCACAAAGCCTGAGGTGAGGCTATGACTGAACATGGTACTTAGGTGGGGTGCCAGTTTGTTCTGTAGTTCATGTAGAACACAGCCTGGGATGTTGTCAGGTCCTATGGATGCTGTGTTCTTGGCTTTGGAGAGGGTATTTTTTTTACCTGTGCAGCCGTGATTACAGGAACTTTGCATTATTATGGTATAGAGATGGGCCCTTTAGGGGATGAGAGAGGGGCAAAGTTAGCACTGAACCTATCTGCCAGGATGTTAGCAATATCAGTTGGTTCTGCATATTTAGTGCCGTTGTGCTGTAACTCAGAGCAGATCTGAGTGTTGCCATTGAGATTCTTGACAAAGCTATAGAATACTTTGTGGTTGTCTTTAGAATCAGTGGTGATTTTGTTTTCGTAACTAGCTTTGGAGGATTTTATGAGGGATCTCAGCTTCTTACTGAGGCTGACCACAGAGTTCCTCCAATCAGGGGATTTTACTCTTTTTTGCAACAGTTTCTTTCTTCTGTTGTAGAGTTTTTTTTATAGCACAGGGGACCACCAGATCGGCTTCCTTTTTTTTTTTTTTTTTTAGAGAATAGCATCTTGGTTCCGTTAGGGATTGCATGATCCCTGCACTTGTGCAAGTGCTTAAAAAGTTAATTGTATAGGATTCAGCAGTCGTACCGCTATTGTCCATCAGCATGGCTGTCGTGAGGTTTGCCACTTCTGTCTTAAGAAGCGTTAAGTTGGCTTTGGAGACATTTTTTACAGTGGTTTCCCTAATGGGGGGTGGAGGTGGGATGTGGATGTCTAGGGTGATTTGCTTGTGGTCAGATCTGACCAACGAGGAATTGACATCTGATGTGGAACACTGGTTGCCCATGTTGGTAATGAACAGGTCTAGGATATTGCTTCCCCTGCTGGGGGTGTGGATAAGTTGATCCAAGATGTTGGAATTTATGAATTCCAGAAAACGTTGAGCACAAGAGTTGGCACATGAGTAGTTTTCCCAATTAATGGTGGGGTAGTTGAAATCGCCCATTATTAGGGTATTAGGCTGTACCCTAAAATTTTCCAGTGTATCAAGAGATGAGGAATGGGAATCCTGGTGCATGGTGGGGGATCTGTAGCAAGCTATAATTTGGATTGCGGTCTTGCCCAGAGTTAGTTGCACTTGGATAATCTCAGATGCATTATGCTGAGCAACTAGCCTGGAGGTGTGGATATCCTTAATGAATATGGACACGCCTCCGCCTTTAATGCTTCGGTCCAGGTTAGGTGGCCAAAAGGTGTGGTATGAATTATAGCCTGGTAATGGTTATTTTACTTGTCATAGGTTCCCCACATTTGTTGACAACCCTTTCTGCTTTCTGTTGCCTAAGTTATGTTAAATGTCTTTGTGCTCTGGAGTTCTCAAGAAACAGTTGCTGAACAGCAATCTTTCTAAAGTAATGCATATTTTCCAAATACTCCCTTATTTCCTCTTTAGCGCTCTGCAGTTACTCCTCTTGTTACTCTGACATTCACCTTACTCTACAATACTTTAACCTTTATCAGTCCCTCTTAACCCCTATTAATTCTTTCCTATATTTCTCTCTTATCACTACTATTTTTTTAAACTACATTTTCATTTTATCCCATTCGCTAGTTATCTCTACTGAAGAAATTTCTATTTTCCCTAATATCTCTCAAATCATTTTCATTACCCATTCCCAGAAAATCAGTAGTGTATTGGTGCATGTTCTGAAATAGTTATTGGATGTGTCTCAAAGCCTTTAATTACCTACATATGCGCATGTGAAACAATTTCTATCGAATCAGTTCCCCAAGGTACAATAAGTGATCTAGCCCTATAACTCTGGCTACTGGGAAAGTGATCTAAATGTTGAACATAGTGCAGCTGTGTAAGTAAACGTACCTTAACAGTAGACGTGGGAGTAGGATCACTGTTGCTGTAGTAATTCCCTCCCAAAGTCATCTTGCTTCTTTTTGTGTACATCACCAGGGTATTGATGTATATACTCTAATTTGTATAGTTGATATAATTAGTGTTTTTTGTAAGATTTTTCCCTTTAGTAGCACTTTTTCTTTCAGAGTTGTAGTCTCCCTTCTTGGAGCAAAGAAGATCTGATGCTTTTTTGCAACCAATATGTATTTTTTATGGCTTTGCTCAAGTCAGTGTGCAGTCTGAAAATGTGGAAGGTGCCCTAAAGCTTTGAAAGCTGGCTGGTGGTCATATCCTAGGCAAATATATAATCTACATAGCTTAAAGGGACAGTCCCAGAGATTTTTTGTTTTGATTCTGGTCTTTGTTTACATTTTCGGAATGGTTTTCTGAGCATGTCTTAGCTTTGGCTGCGGGGGTTGGGGGAGGGAAGCTTACAGGAAGTTTCTATGGTTTTAGTGAAATTTCATCTCAAATTGCAATTGTACTCACAACAGCTCTCACTGAGTCATTAGCCTGTCAGGAATTTTATGACCTCACTTGCTACTACCTTGCAGGAAAGCATATGAGCAATGCAAAGTGAAAATATTAGTGAACAGAGTTTTCTGTTCATTTCATTTCATATTTTATTCTGTGTGGATTTCTACGTTAGCTATGAGCTATGATGTTATGCATGACTGCCACTTGCTCTGTAGAAAGCATCACAATGCAGAGCATACCTAAACAATCCTACCTAGGTTTGGGACTTATTGTGGAGTTGACTGGTAAGAGAAGTTTTATTTGAATTTATATTGTATTTGTTATAACTCTTTTTAACTGTTTGTAGGTAGCAAGGGATAGCTTGTTAACCAGATTTACTCAGATTCATATTTTGCTGTTTTACCTTTAATTTCACTGATGGTTGTTAGAAAGGGATAGGTTTTAGACATACAAGCTCTAGCCACCCCAAGGAGCCTAGACACCTATAAATTCACACAGACTGCAGTTGGATGATTTGCTTACCATTATCAGAAGTAAATCTAGGCTTAATGATGATGATTACACTTGTGCAATAAGCATGGCTTGAAGAACTGTTGTTTCATACATTAATGACTGGACTGATGAACTAAATAATGTTAGGCAAAGAACAAACAGAACACATTTAAGAAATGATGCATCTATTGTCTGCATAGATCATTCAATCCCTATGAAACAAGACGATGCCCCTGACAACTTTGGAATTCAGGATGCAAGTATTCAGCAATCTGAGGATCCAGTTTGTTTAGAAGGAAACAAAAAAGAAAGAAAGGAAGGAAGAAGTTCACAGCAAATAACAAGGAAGGAAAATAAACTGATTAAAGAAAATATGTAGTAAAATGGACACTGCTTTGTTATGCAACATACAGGTGACAGGAAATGATGATATTTGTCTGTCAGAAAACCTTCAGTCTACAGAAAAAGGCATCACCTTTCCAACGGAGAAAGTAGAAAAAGAGGTGAAAAGGAATAAATCAAAACTGAATGTGGAAGGACTGAAGAACATTACTGTAAGAAAAAGGAAGAGAAAGACGGATGTTGACTAAATGGCTCAAGCTCTGGATTTACAATACCAGCTGGATGAGAATTTAATACACAATGAAAACAGTGGAATTAATAAGACTAATGGTGATGAAGATCTATCCTTCATAACAATTGATAGAGCAAATATTACTGTATTAGAAGCTGAAGATTCTTTGGAGCAGGCCAGCAAAGATATTATTGTATTTGGAGATTCAATTAGAGGAACTGATACTTATATCTATAGAAAAGATAATGAACATCGTATAGTGTTATGCTTGCCAGGAGCAAAAATAGATGATGTGAGACAAGTGCTGAACACCTTAATGTAAGGAAGTACAGCTCCGTTTTTATTCATGTTGGCATAAATTATGTCATCTGCAAGGATTCTTTGACTGTTCATAGACAACTGACCGTCCTTTTACATAGTATAGCTTGTACTGGTGTTAGGACGTATTTTTCACAAATCACCTATAGAAAGGATAGTCAGGTCACTGTGAATAAAAAGATTTTTTGCGTAAATACTTGCATGGAAAAAATGTCCTGTTTTAAAAAATGGAAATGTGTAGAGCATCTAAGCCTAGTTTTGGATACGTGTGTTCAGACAGGATGGTGTGCATTTGTCAAGATCAGGGAAGAGAATTTTTGCAGCAGATATTTTGCAATATTTGACAAACACTAGGCAGGATTTCTGCCAGGTCGAAAATTTAATAGTTCAAAGATAGCAACATTTGATGCATCTCTGATGTTTGTTAGTGCTAGGAGCATTAATAATAAAGTTTTTTTAATTGGAAAATTTGCTACGTTCCCACATGACTGATGTTGTTATTGTTTGTGAAACATGGTTAAAGAACAATGTCTGGAAACCAGTTCTGTCAGGGTATAAATAATTTTACTGTAACAGACATTCTAACAAAAAAATCAGGTGGAGGTGTTATGATAGGGATTAAAGATAACTATGAGATCTGTGATTATTACATGTTCAATGATAACACCTATACTATACACTGTGTAACTGCGACAATAAAGACAACCCTGGAACATATAACAATTGTTGGAGTGTATAGACCACCAAAGTCAAGTGTAGATGACCTAGAGGAATTCATACATTTCTTGCATGAAACACACAGGAGGGAAGAATAATATTAGCTGGAGACTTAAATTTACCCAAAACAGACTGGAATAACATTGATTAGTAAGGAAATTATTCACAACATATATTCAGGAGTAACAACTGCTTCAGATTGTAAAAAAAAAAAACAACTACCAGGGGATGGAACATACTAGACACTGCTTGTGTTCCTAAAAAAATTACTGTTACTTCAAGTCAAGTTTTACCACCATTGATGTGCAGTGATCCTGGGGTTATAAAGGTTAATTTGTTGCTAGATAATTCTGCCAAAATGAAACCTAAACCAATGCACAGAAGTTTTATTACAGATTACAGATTATATGGAAGCAAAACAGTCACTATGCAAAACTAATTGGAGTGAGGTGTTCAGTGGAAAAACTGCAGATGGAATGTGGAAAGTTTTGAAACAGAAATTGTTTTGAGTGCAAAAAAAAAAAAATCAAAAAAAATGTTTAACATTAGGATCTAGGCATATAGCATACGGGATATATATTTCCATAAGAACAAGATGTCCGACTAAGGTGAGAGACAAAAAATATAAGAAATGGAAGAGAGGTTGAACTACAACTTTGAAAACTGAAATAAACAAGCTGGACAAACAGATTAAGCATAGTGCAAGACAAGATAAAGAAAATTTTGAAGAAAAATGTATATAAAGATACTGAGCATAATAGGAAACCTTTTCATAGATGCATAAGATGTGAAAGGAGTAAAGATGTACAAATTGATAAAATGTGTGCAGATTCTAAAATGTATTCTCAGACCTGATCAGTCACAGCATGAAGTTATGGGAAAGAGTAGTGGAAGCTAGGTTAAGAAGGGAGGTGATGATTAGTGATCAGCAGTATGGTTTCATGCCAGGAAAGAGCACTACAGATGCGATGTTTGCTCAGAGTGTTGATGGAGAAGTACAGAGAAGTTCAGAAGGAGTTGCATTGTGTCTTTGTGGATTTATATGAAGCATATGACAGGGTGCCTAGAGAGGAGTTGTGGTATTGTATGAGGAAGTCGGGAGTGTCAGAAGTATGTAAGAGTGGTACAGGATATGAACGAGGGTAGTGCGACAGTGGTGAGGTCTGCGGTGGGAGTGACAGATGTGTTTAAGGTGGAGGTGGGATTACATCAAGGATCAGCTCTGAGCCCTTTCTTATTTGCAATGGTGATGGACAGGTTGACAGACGAGATCAGACAGGAGTCCCCGTGGACTATGACGTTTGCAGATGACATTGTGATCTGTAGTGAGAGTAGGGAACAGGTGGCGGAGACCCTGGAGAGGTGGGAATATGCTCTAAAGAGAAGAGGAATGAAGGTCAGCAGGACTAAGACAGAATATATGTGTGTGAATGAGAGGGAGGATAGAGGAATGGTGAGGATGCAGGGAGTAGAGGTGGCGAAAGTGGATGAGTTTAAATACTTGGGATCAATAGTTCAGCGTAATGGTGAGTGTGGATGAGAGGTGAAGAAAAGAGTACAGGCAGGATGGAGTGGGTGGAGAAAAGTGTCAGGAGTAATTTGTGACAGACGAGTACCAGTAAGAGTGAAAGGGAAGGTCTACAAGAGGGTAGTGAGACCAGCTATGTTATATGGGTTGGAGACAGTGACATTGACAAAAAGGCAGGAGTCAGAGCTTGACGTGGCAGAGTTGAAGATGTTAAGATTTGCACTGGGTGTGACGAGGAGGGACAGGATTAGGAATAAGTATATTAGAGGGTCAGCCCAGGTTGGAAGGTTTGGAGACAAAGCCAGAGAGGCAAGATTACGTTGGTTTGGACATGTGCTGAGGAGGGATGCAGAGTATATTGGGAAAAAGATGCTAAGGATGAAGCTGCCAGGTAACAGGAAAAGAGGAAGGCCTAAGATAAGGTTTATGGATGTGGTGATAGAGAGGACATGCAGGTGGTTGGTGTGACAGAGCAAGATGCAGAGGACAGGCAGAAATGGAAACAGTTGATCTGCTGTGGCGACCCCTAACTGGAGCAGCTGAAAGAAGAAGAAGATTCTCAGACACAACAGATTATATTTACAAAATCTTATGCAAAACAGTTTGACTCCACAAAAGGGGTGATAAGTTGTCCTAGTGATATCCAGGTAACCCCACATACTTGAATCAAATTAAATTATATTG
The DNA here is from genome assembly GCF_019279795.1 of Protopterus annectens. Lineage (NCBI taxonomy): Eukaryota > Metazoa > Chordata > Ceratodontiformes > Protopteridae > Protopterus > Protopterus annectens. The sequence goes on from NC_056739.1 coordinate 106,455,983, forward strand.
AAAGAGAACTAACTGCGCAGACTGGATCCAAACAAAGTACAGGGAGGAGACAGATTTAGTAAATGACCTGAGAACACTTCAGCAAGAGCTTAACAATACCATTATGTCTATTACTCACTAGGTCATATAAATATGAGGAGATTCCTCAAGACTGGACATGCGCTTATTTAGCCTGTCTTTAAGGGAAAGGGGAGTAGGGCAAACCCAGAGTCATATAAACCCTTAAGTCTACTTTCATGTTGTGGAAAACTAATAGAGAAGGTAATATTGGGTAAGTTATTCTCAGAACTGGATAGGTTGGAACTTGAAACCATATATCAGGATGCATATGTTGAAAACAGATCTATTACCACCTGTAGCATGATGTTCTACAACAATATAATAACAGCTATGAATGAAAACTTGTGCTGTGATGTAACATACAGATTTAACTTCAGCATTTGACAGGGCCATACACAAAACACAGATCAATAAATTAGTACAAATAGGTATTGATGTACTAAGATGGATAGCTGCATGGCTTACAAACAGGACATTTTATTTTATTTATTTTAACTGGATATGTATCCGTTTTCAGTAGAGGCCCGGGGAGAAAAGAGACATGGCAACTATCATACCGCAACTGGACAGGTGAGTTTCTTGGTTACAGTCAGGGTGTCCCACTAGGCTCTGTCTTGGTCCTTACTTGTTTAGATTGTATCTTTCAGACCTAACTTTTTCATCTGAGGTGTTCTACAGTCTATATGCAGATGACTTGAAATTGGGTAAACTGATTACATGTGTTGCAGATAAGGCATGCCTGAAAAATAACGACTAAAACTGACCATTTGGGCAAAGGAGAATAATATGCTGATAAATACATTAAAAACTAAGCATATGAAATTTGGGAAACATAAATTTGAAAGGTGAATATTTAATACAGCACACAGTGATTGAAACTGTAGACTCATTTAATGACCTGATGATATGGGTAGATTCAGCTACGAGTTTTTGTAATCCTATCAACCAATTGGTTAATAATAGTTATGGAACTATTGGTTGTATAAAAAGATTTATAAAGTCTAGGAAATCAAAAATAATGAAGTCATTGTTTATTAGTTACATTAGACCCAAACTTGAGTATGGAATAACAATATGGAAACCCTATAAGAAAACAAGCATGAGTAAACTGGAAAGAGTACAGTGGAGATATACCAGGGGCATCCATGGATGTGAAAATTTAAGTTATTATGAAAGACTAAAATATTTGAAATTGTACAGTGTCTCTTACAGATATCTAAGAGGAGATGTTATTCAAGTATATAGGGCATTTAGAGACAACTACCTCTGGGAATGTTCGGGGTTATCAAAAGGTACTACACAATCATCAGACAGCCTATGTAGGAGAGTCTATAGGAATGAGAAGTGCACTAACTGGTTCTGTAACAGTGTAGCTGATGCATGGAACAGACTACCAAATTATATTAAAGCAAGTACTAGTTTAGATATGTTTAATTAACAGCCTGGACACTTATTATGGGAACAAGTGTTTTGGTATATTGGCAAGCTAGAAGGGCATTAATGCCCATGCTTGAAATATTTGTAAGTTTAAAACACTAGTAGAAGCAGTCTTCTTTTTTTTCATGTTTTGTTTTTTGATCTCTGAATACTAGTCATGTGTAATGCTTTTCTGACCTGCTGTAAAAAAACATGTGTGACGCAAGCAAGAGATTCATTTTAAACTATAAAGTCCAAAACTTACTGTCACAATGGGGGCTGTACAGTACGGCAACCTGTATAGTTATACATACTAATTCGGAGATGGCTTTACTACGGAGTAAGGGGAATACGTCAGCAGACTGCAAAGATTTAGTTTAAATTCACTAAACTGTATGCTTTTGGCTGTACTGCCCGCACTTACACTATGCAGAATAAATGAGGGAAAGAAAGAGCTGCACAATTAAGATACGTTTTTTGACAAGTTCATAAAAAGTTAACACAGAGTCTTGCCTAACCATCCCCAGCACAAACGCACACAAAAATGTAATAACCTTGCTATTTCCCAGTGACCGGACTGAACGCTGTGATAGGAACTGAATATTAACTGTGTTCACAAGAGGGAATGAAAACAGGGCTGCATAAAGTAAACAAAGCAGGAGTAGGGTTGACGATTACGTGACTGAAAGCAGGAGTAGGGTTGACGATTACGTGACTGAAAGCAGGAGTAGGGTTGACGATTACGTGACTGAAAGCAGGAGTAGGGTTGATGATTACGTGACTGAAAGCAGGAGTAGGGTTGATGATTACATGGTAAGTGGGTGGTGACAAATGGGAGGTATCAGGCCAAGTTTCTTTTGACTCTGGGATTGTTCCTTGAATGCTAGAATAGGAATGTCCTTGATAAAGGAGCATGACAGGTACTGCGAGACTGAGCTGTTTGCCTGACAAGGTAGGAGCGTCCTTGGTAAAGAAGCTTGACAGGTACTGCGAGACTGAGCTGTCTGCTCGAGAAGGTAGGAACATCCTTGGTAAAGAAGCTTGACAGGTACTGCGAGACAGCTGTCTGCTCGAGAAGGTAGGAACGTCCTTGGCAAAGATGCATGACAGGTACTGCAAGACTGAGCTGTCTGCCTGAGAAGGTAGGAACGTCCTTGGTAAAGAAGCTTGACAGGTACTGCGAGACTGAGCTGTCTGCCTGAGAGGGTTACTGTTACAGCTGCGACACCAGGTGGAAAATCTTTTCCATTTTGGCAGGCATGATTTGCTGGTATTGGACTTTGATTCATTCCTTTAGAATGGAGAGCATGTCCTTGGGATAGAATGTAGTCCTTAGTGTCAAGACCCAATCCTCCAGGCAGTAACTTGAGATTGGCTAGGTGGGGGGTGAAAGACAAATCCACTGACTTGGCTGAGGAGATCTATCTTCTGCTCTAGGGTGTGAAATCCCCCCTCACTTAGAGTCAGGAGGAGGGAGAACCAGTGCTGCCTCAGCCAGAAGGGGACACTAGGATCATGCTGCATCTGTTCGCCCTGAGTTTTGTTAGTACCCTGGGGATCAGGGGTAAGGTAGTCAATGCATACAGGGACTAGTTTGTCTATGCAACAGACAATGTATCTATTTTCCAAGCTCCTGTCTGTTGTGTTCTGGGGCAGAACTTCTATAGTTACTTGTTGTGGAGTGAGGCAAACATCTACTGAGGGGATCTCTCACTGTATAGTAAGATCCAAGAAAACCTTGCTTTTCAATATCCGTTTGTTGAAGTCTAGAAGGTCCTTGCTTAGAGAATCTACTAGTGTAGCACACTGGCCTGAAATATAAGAGGCTATGAGGGTCAACCATATTTCTTGTGCTAGCATCCAAAATTTTTCTGGCAAGGCTGCACAGAGGGTAAAACAAAGTACCCCCTTGATTATGTACTGCATAACTTGTGGTGTTGTCTGTTCAGATTTGCAGTGCCCCAGGCTTAAGTTCTGTTGAAAGGATTTTGTGGCCAGACAGACTGATAGTTAACTCCTTTTGATTTATATGCAGCTTCCTCTGTTGTGGGAACCAAATGCCCTGTACCTTCAGGAGACCCAAGAGGGCTCCTCAAACTATGTCTAAACTGTCCATGGCAAAGGTTTTGTCTGTTTCTGAGAAAGTCAGATTTGCCCCTGGGTTTCTTTGTATGGTGTTCCTATACCATAGGAGTTCCTTTTTCAGGCCCAGAAGGAGTAACAGTAGGGTTTGAAAGTGCTATTCCCAAACATTTTTCAGAAACCATTTAAGTTTCCGTATGTGGAACTTTGCAAAATCAATCAACTTTATTGTCCTTCAAGCCATACAGCAACAGTGCACAGCTGAACAAAAATATGTTTCTCCAAGCTTATGTGCAAAACACAAACACAAAAACAATACACATAAATAATAATAACAACAAGAGAGTCCAAGCCATCCAAAAGCACCAAAGCTGCAATAAGCATGCTGTACCCATCATCGGCCCAACGATCTTTGTAACATTACAACGGTCTTCAAAACCAAAACAATCTACAATACCAAGCAAAAAACACCACGGCTACAGACACCGCACACTTGGCTCAGTCAACGGACTCTCAAATGGACTTCCAAATGGACAACAATCAACAATTTCACACCAAACAGAAAAAAATGTACATCGGAAGCCAGAGTAGCCGCAGCCATTCAAGGTGCCGCCCTCTTGACTTTATGCATGATGCCATGCATCCCAATATCCTCAGGAATTCTCTTGCAGTGATGAGCTGCTTTGGAAGTAGACTGGTCAGATGCCTGTCCTGAAAGCAATCTTGTCTTGGGGGAGGAAAGCTTACTGCCAAACTGAGTCTTTGAGGGCTCCCAGAAAGAGAATCCTTGTTTGAGGTAGAGTTTGGGATTTTTTTAAGATTTAATTCGAGACCCACCTTCTGAAAAAGGTGATGGATGTGTCCGGTGTCTAGGGTCTCTGAGGTGGATCTTCCTTGAATGAGACAGTCATTTTAGTATGGGTAAATATGAACTCCTAGAGTTCTGCAATGTGCTACCAGTTTCACTTCAGTTTTGTAGTCAGTTTTAAACGGGTGAATGGAGAATGCAGCTGTCTGACTGGAACATCGGCTGCTGCTTTGGTAGTCAAGGAAAACAAGGAGTCTCCCTCAAAAGCTGGAAGCTGAGGCCTGCAGAGCAACCTCAGGCCTGACCAATATACGAGTTGTGGTGGCATTTGTAGGTAGGCCAGAAACCATGGCAACCTCCTGAGGGGATGCACCAGAGGGTACAGGCCTGATAGCTGGTGGACCAGGGGGCTGGCAAAGACACCTTATCTTTGTCGTCAATCAACTTAAGACCTATTGTAGCGTTTTCACTTATGTCAGGGTCCTTTGCCTTTTTGTCTGTTTTTTTTTTTTTTTTTTTTTTTGAAATGACACTAGCAGACGCCAGAGTCTATGGAGGCTCAGGACCCCATACAGATGGCAAGTACCTCGGCCCTATGTTGGAGAGTTTCCACTTGGAATTTTGCAAGGAAGGGCAGTTAGAGACATTGTTCTGATGCCCCAAGCAGAACAGACTAAACAAGTGAAAATCTTTATGTGGGATTTTCTTTCCACACTTCAAGCAATTGTTGACTTTTTGAACATTAAATTAGTACAGAAATTTCCCCAATAAGGTACACTTGAAGAATACGAAGAAGAAGGTTTTCTGGAAACATGAGCCGAACAATGGGATGTGAGTGTAACTGAACACATGTGAAGCCCATCAGACTGCACGGCTAGAAAGAAAGTACAGTTTTGTACCTACCATAAATGTAGATGTTCAAGTGCTAATACAGCTGCAGTCATAACAGATGGGTTCTCCTGCCGTCAGGTGGGTCCTCGGTCGGCCGAATTCCAAAGTCTAGGTCCGGTGTCGGTTGTCGTCGCATCTTCCCTGACGTCAGTGCGACAGGGGTATAAAGGAACCAGCCGACGACATTTTCTTCAGTTTTTCTTGCCCCAGATGTCAGGTGCCCCCAGAAGGAAGGCAATACATAAATTTGTGTAATAAAGCAATGCAATATAATCAAAATACAGTAGTTGCAAGCAAATACACCATAAATGAATACCCCAATCAGGTTGTATGAGGAGGTGTTAGCCAACAGGCCTGTCCCAAGAGGGGAAGGAGGGAGGGAAACCTGGACTGCAGCTGTATTAGCACTCGAACATCTACATTTATGGTAGGTACAAAACTGTACTATGTTCATCGTGCATACAGCTGCAGTCATAACAGATGGGTAGAATCCCAAAGCTAAGAAAGGGGTGGTAGGCACTAGGTGGAACTAGGAGGAGCCAGGATGCCCTGCAAGACTGCAGTGGCAAAGCCTGCTCTAGTTTTGGAGTATAATGGTAGGTGGTAGTGCTTGGAGAAGGTATGCACAGAACTCCAAGTGGCTGCTTCCAAAATATCTTTGGTAGGAACTCCTCTGAGGAAAGCTGCAGAGGTAGCTGTGGCCCTTGTGGAGTGAGATCTGATGCCTGTAGGTACAGTTTTGCCATGAAAAGAATAGCAAAAGCGTATGCAGTGGGCTATCCATTTTGAGATTGTCTGTTTGGAAATTGGCTTTCCTTGAGCTCCTACAGCATAGGACACAAAGAGCTGTTCTGATTTTCTGAAAGGCTTTGTTCTGTCCAAATAATAACGCAGTTGTCTGTGGATGTCCAAGGAATGTAGTAATCTCTCCCCTTTGTTTTGAGGATTAGGATAAAAAGGTAGGTAAGTGTATGGCCTGATTCAAAGCTACCCTGGATATCACTTTAGGCATAAAGGACGGGTTGGTTCGTAAGGAAACTCTGTCCTGATGGAAGATGATAAATGGCTGCACAGCCATGACAGCTTGTAGTTCTGAAACTCTACGAGCTGAGGTAATAGCCAGAAGGAAAGCTGTTTTCCAGGACAAATATTGCAGATCTGATGAGGCAGCTGGCTCAAAGGGAGGCAAGGTCAGTTTTTCCAGAATGAAGTTGAGATCCCAAGCAGGTATTGGTCGCTTCCTTGGAGGTCTTAGATTCTTAGCCCCTCTGAGGAACTGTCTTAAGAAAGGGTGAGAGAATAAGGGTGGATCAGTGTTGTATTCTGCAGAAATGGCTGAGGCATGGATTTTGATGGAGGAGAATGAAAAAGTCCACTGCTTAGCAGCTCAGCTAGATACTGTAGTATTTGAGGTAAATTCAGTTTTCTAGGATCCTGGCCCTTTTTCTCATTCCAAACACAAAACCGTTTCCATTTTGCGGAGTAAGCTTTTCTAGTGGACGGCCTTCTGGCCTCCAAAATGACATCCTGCACCTCCTTAGAAAGTAGGGTCTGTTGTGATGCTAAGGAATCTTCCATGCAGCTAGATTGAGTGTTTTTAGCTGGCTGTGAAGAGTTTTGAAGCTGTGCTGAGTCAGGAGAAGAGGCATTAGAGGCAGGGTCCATGGTGGGGAATGTGTCAGGCTCCTCAGGAGTGGGTACCAGTGTTGTCTTGGCCAGTCTGGAGCAATGAGAATCATCTTTGGTCTGTCTGCTCTGGTTTTTAGTAGTACTTCGGGCAGCAGAGAAAGAGGTGGGAAGGCATAAACTGCCATTGATGTCCAACTGAAAGAGAGAGCGTCCACTCTCCATGACTTTGGATGGAAAATCCTTGAGCAGAATTTTGTCAATTGGTGATTTTTGTTGGAGGCAAAGAGATCTATGTCTGGCCTTCCCCATGCTTGGATTATTTCTGTAAAAACTTTTGGATGCAACTTCCATTCGTGTGGATCTGTCATATTTCTGCTTAGATTGTCTGCCAGCGTGTTTTCCTTGCCTGGCAGGTACTGTACTTGTAGCTCGATTTGTAAGTCCATGGCCCTGTTCCAAAGTGACATGGCCAGTCTGTATAGGGGGTAGGAATGCGTTCCTCCCTGCTTGTTTATGTACCACATAACTGTGGTGTTGTCCGTTCTTATCAATAGTTGACCTGGTTTCAGAAGGTCTTTGAAAGCTATAATGGCATTTATTACTGCTAGCATTTCCTTTTGATTGATGTGAAGGTGCTTTTCTTTTTGGGACCATTTGCCCTGAATGCACCGATCTGTCATGTGCGCCCCCCAGGCGTAGTCCGAGGCGTCTGTTGTGATGACTTGATTTGCTTGAGGCTTGCTGAATGGAAGACCTGTGTTTGTTTGGCATGCTTGAGCCCACCACAGAAATTCCTTTTGTAGACATGGAATTAGTGGTATTATTGTTTCCAAACTGTGGTTGTGTGGAGACCATGGGTTTTTCAGGTACCATTGAAGTTTCCTTTGCTTTGCACATGGGATTAGTAAGCTGCAAGATGCCATGAATCCCAGAGCCTGCAGGATTTTCCTTGCAGTCAGCCTGGTGCAATTTGCTAGTGCTCTGAAGTATTGAGTTAGTTGCCCCTGCTTCTCTGGCGTGAGGTAGGCCATCTGGGTGTTTGTGTCCAAGTTGGCACCCAGGAAAATTATCTTCCGAGAGGGTATTAGCCTTGATTTCTTTTTGTTGACTGTGTATCCCAGAGAGTTCAACAACATTATTACATAAGCCAGATGTTTCAGAAGAATGTGCTTGCTGTCCGCTTGGATCAGGCAGTCGTCCAAATAAGGGTATATTTGTATCCCTTGAAGTCTGCAGTAGGCAATTACTGATGCCAGGCATTTCGTGAATACTCTGGGCACAGTAGATAAGCCAAAGGGCAATGCAGAGAATTGATAATGGGTTGAACCTGCAAGAAATCTGAGGTATCTTCTGCAACTTTGTCTGATTGGGACATGCAGGTATGCCTCCTTGAGGTCCAATGTTGCCCAGCATGGGAAGAAGCTGCTGTAGAGTGAGCATCTTGAATTTTGGTACGAGTAGAAATGTGTTTAGGATGGATAGGTCCAAAATAGGTCTCCAATCTTTTCCCTTCCTTGGTACCAGGAATAGTCTGGAATAAAAACCTTGACCTTGTTCGTGCGTAGGTACCTCTTGAATCGCTTTCATGTCTATGAGATCTGTAATTTGCTTTTGTGCCTCTGCCCTTTGATTGTGTGGCAGGTTTGGCATGCCTCTCATTTTTGGAAGGGTGTGAAAATGGAATCTGTAGCCTCTGTTTATAATGTCCAGGATCCATTTGCCTTTTGTGACAATATGCCAATTTTTTGAAAATAATGCCAGTTTTCCTCCTAAGGGGGCTGCCATTTGAGTCTTGCATGGCATGCAAAGGGGAAAGTCATTGGGTTTGCTTTCCAAATGATTGTGAGTTATCCTCACCACCTCTTTGTGTAGGAGCTTGCCATTGCCTGCCCCTAAACGATCCTTGAGATTGTCCTCTGCCCCTCGGGCGCCTGTATCTACCTCTTTGGGGTCTGTCCGTGGCTGGAAAGGACCAATTTTTGGAAGGCCAATTTCTACTGAAACGTGGGGGTTGTACCTGTAGAAAATCTTTCACAGTTTGCATTGATTTAGCCTTTTCCTCCATTTTCCTTAATACCTCCTCAGCATTAGCACCAAATAATACATCCTTTTGTAGAGGGGCATCTAGTAATTTAGCTTTGACATGATCAGGCAAGGTTTGTTCCTTAAGCCAGGCATGTCTACATATGACCGATCCTGTAACAGCAGCTCTACATGAGGCCTCTAGAGCATCAAAACCACATTGTAAGGTATGCTTACCCACTTGTTCTGCACTATGCATCAAATCCTGCAACTCCTTCAAGTCTGGTTGTTCAGGTTGTGACATTTTACTTTTCAATTGTGATAACAAAAACTGTTGGTATTTTAGCATATGGAACTGACAGTTTAAGACCCTCATGGTTAAGGTAGCCGAGGTATATACCTTCTTTCCCTACCTTTCTAAGGATCTGGAATCCCTCTCTGAAGGTAATGGATTTTTAGCAGTGGAGGCCTTAATTCCTTTGGGGCCCTGTGAGATGGTTTCTGGGTCAGCAGCATGGCTTTTGTATAGAAATTGGTGCGAGTCAGGAACCCTGTAGTACCTGTCAGGCTTGACTGGGGCTGGAGGCAGAGAATCCGGGTTAAGGCAGGCCTCCGAGTAAACATCATCTAGGATGTCCATGACAGGAGGTATAGCCAGAGGCCTGTGCTGAGGTAGCAAGAGAAATTCCCCAAGCCTTTTCTTGGAATCTGAATAATCTTGGCCTTCCCAGTGGAAGTGTTCCCTTAAGGTATGCAAAGTTTCCCCAAATGAGTAATCCTCTGGGGGGGGATACAGAAGGAATAGACTCCTCTGCATCAGAGTCTTCAAAAGGGGAGTAAGAATGCTCCTGATCATCAGAATGCTCTGAAATAATGGAGCCCTGATCAGAGGAGGGGAATTCTTCCTCCACTCTGGGCCTTTTGTCCAGTGAGGACCGAGAACCCCTGATAAGAATAATTAAATCCTCAGCCATTTTAAGCATCTGTTTTTTAGGCATGGGGCCTGGGGATGGGCCCTGTGTACCTTGTCTCTTAGAGTGCATGGCTGCTTTAGACTTAGTGAAAGCCTTGATGGAAAAAGAAGAGGAAGGTCTGAAGACACCTTGAGTGGAGGTAGACCTGTCCACATTGTGAGGTTCAATGCCAAGAGTGGCTTCGGTATCTGTAGTCGGGGGGTGGGCCGAGGAGCCTGCGACCTCGGGCACAGGAGACACCACCAATGAAGTGTCGTCGGTAGTCAGGGGCTGACCACATGTAGTCGGCTTTGGCATGGTGTCGGTAGAGGCCACGGACCTCGTGTGTCGGTCCTTATCTTTGCATTTTTTTAGACAAAACTGGAGTCGGAGTATCCGACGACATAAAATAGATAAATGTTTTTCCAAAATAATGCTGGGCGAACTCCGCCCGACGCTTAATAGTGCGTTTGTTGAATGCAGCACAAAGGCGACAGACCGAGACGTCGTGGTCTGGGCCTAAACAAGGTATACAGAGGGAATGGAAATCCTTATGCGGTATTTGCTTCCCACATGAAATACAATTGTTAACTTTGTCTGACATCGGTCTGAGGCAAGAAAAGTTTCTCCAACGGGGTACTTAGCTTTCAAGAAGACTTCGGTTTCAAAATTTTCGTAATTTCAGGAGCTGGCCAACCGGCACTTGCGAACTGCTTCTGCTTCGGGCACCGCGCGGCAAGAAAGACTGAAGAAAATGGCGTCGGCTGGTTCCTTTATACCCCTGTCGCACTGACGTCAGGGAAGATTCGACGACAACCGATGCCGGACCTAGACTTTGGAATTCGGCCGACCGAGGACCCGCTTGACGGCAGGAGAACCCATCTGTTATGACTGCAGCTATATGCACGACGAACATCTGAAGATGGCACCTATGGATGCCCTTCTTATACCTGGGTTCCTATTACGTGATCAAAAGATCACAATTTGAAACGCTCAGCAGAGCAAAAATGCCACATATCGAATCTATTATTTTGTGTGGCTGTGCCCCCTCCCCCGCTAAATATATATACCAACTCAGAGATCGCACTACAATGAGGAAAGGGCAAATATTCCAATCTTTACTGTACTGCGATCCCACAATAAGAACTTCGATATGTGACGTTTTCGCTCTTCTAAGCATTCGAAATTGTGATCTTTCGATCATGTAATAGGAACTCCTTATACCCTGATGTCCAGACATCAGTCTTTGACATCAGTCAGCTAGGGATGATGTAAAGACTCTGGAAATTGGCATGTGCATGGCAGGAAAACCCAAGAATCAGTACAGCAACACTGACTATGACAAATATCTCCAAATTGCAATACTTCTGCTGGGACAGAGATTTCATTTGATTTCCACTGAAATAAATCTCTCATTTGATAATAGTAATCAAAACATTTAACTCTTCTCAATGAAAATTTGAACACTTTCCTCAGTATCAGATCCTTCAGCTTGAGGGAAAATTAACTGAAGAATTACACCGTCCTTTGCCTCCCTGCTCATCCAACCGAAAAATCGCTTTTTTAAACACCTTTATTGAATTATCACTTGTGACATAAACGCAATTACATTTATATAAAAATAAGCAAACCATGTTAACAAGTTCATATTTACAAACATTACACATCACACATATGGCTATAGACCATATAATCAAAGCAAGGTTAGTTAAATTGTTCAATTCCCGCCTTCCTTAAACCACATTCCTCTTCCAAAACAATTTCTGCATGCATCGTTCCCAAAATTTCAATTTTTTATATGCAATGTGCTCCTACCCTTTCCTAAAGATCCCACTTACTCTTCTTTTATCTCTGTTACAATACTAATTAATTCAAGTGCGGTTGGTTTAGATTTTCATTTCCATTTTCTAGTAGCTGCTTTTTTTGGCGTTCACCAGAATTAAACTCAACAAGCCCTTACTATGTCTAGGCAATTCAGATCCTGTATCTCAGCTCAAAAAATAATTTCCTTAGTTACACTCGTTTGCTCCCCCAGTATTCTGTAGGGAATTTCTGACGTCTGCCAGCTCATTACACTCCGAGAACATATATTTGCTTCCAGGTACCTTTTTCTTCCCCATTACCCCTTCGACATTTGCCATCTACCCGAGGAAAAATTGTCTGGAGTCTGCCTGGGGTATAAAAGTATCCATGCAAACACTTCAGGCAAAATCTTAAATCTTCTACATTTTGTTACATATTGGGGAGATATACATATGTCCTCCCACGTTTTTTTGTGAATTGCATATCTGATTTCTCTTCCCAATCTTTTCTGACCTCTTCTGATCTATTCCTATAGTTACTGTGCAATACTTTACATGAACTACTAATTTACATTTTTAACTGCAGCTTCTGTTATATATTTAATTAAAAACTCAACCAGTGCAGGTCTTCCATTTAGGATTCCCCTAACCCTTTATTTTTGTCTGAACTCCGATATCAACCTCTGACAGGGAATGCAAACACTAGCCTGCAATCCAAATGTCTTTTTGGCTTCTATTACCTCTCCTCACTATTTATTCCCTATAACTTGGTTCCTTTGCCAGCTTACTCCAGTAAATTCCACCCCCTTTTGTCTGTTCTCTGTACCCCTAACTGCAGTCATCCCTATTGGCAGAATCTTCTAGACGACTGTCACTATTCTCCTTAAGGATCTGCATCCAAAAGCCCATTCTCTTCCTTGTTTCTTGAATTGCCCCTCCCCCCCGTTCATCATTATCCCTTTCCACTTTGAATTGTAGTTTTCTGCTTGTGCTAGTATAATAGCCTTAACTGTGTAGCTGTAAAATATCTCTTAAATCAGGTCATCCTAAACCTCCTAGTTCTATTGGAAGGATCAGCTTATCCTCCTTGACTCTTGTTCTCTCCCTCTCAAATAAAACCCTTCAGCTCTATTAATTACTATCCACAACATCTCCTCTGGGCTAAAAACATTTTTTACTGCTTGTATCTTGCTCTCCATATGCATAGGCAAGACGTCCAGTTTCTCAGTTTTTGTATTATCTATTGTTAGTCTCTTCTCACATATCCTTAGGTACAATAACTGAATCCTTTTTAATTGATACTCTTAAATAATTTATTTTATAATATCCCCTTAAATATGGGTATTTCTGAACCCATTCATGTGTGGCTACACATTTTATAGCTATAGTCTTTGTTTTAGCTTCATTAATTTTAACCCCCCCCCCCCCAAAAAAAAAGACATCTTAGTTCAGAAAAAAAAGCAAATCCCAAGAAGGAAAGACATCCCTGATCAATATCAGTAAGAAACTAAGGTCTCTCATAAAATCATCCAAGGCTAACTTCGAAAGAAAATAGCCAAGGATTCAAAAGATAACCACAAAGCCTTCTTTAGCTATGTCAAGAATCTAAGTGGCAACTCGCAGATATGCTCTGAGCTAGTGCAAAATATCACAAAATATACTGAACCTACTGATATTGCCAACATCCTGGCAGATAGATTCAGTGCAAACTTCACCCCCCAACCCCCAAAAGGGCCCACAACAATACTAGAAAAGCGTAGTGTCCCGGAAATCACAGACGCACAAAAGCACAGCATCAATGGGGCCAGATGGCGTCTTGCATGAACTACAGAACGAACTAACCCCCCCCCACCTAAACGCACTGTTCAACCTCAGCCTCTCCACAGGCTACGTGCCCATAGAATGGTGCACAACAACAATTATTCCGCTCCACAAAGAAGGGGCCACAACTGACCCTAGTAACTATCGCCCCATAAGCCTGACTAGCCTGGTCTGCAAGGCTATGGAGCACATCATCATGGAACTCATTAACAAAGACACTGGGAACCTCCAAACACTTGACCCGACCCAGTTTGGCTTTGTCAAGGGCAGATCATGCCTACTAAAACTGGTTCACTTCTTTGAGACAGTAAAGATATGTTCCAGGCAGCTCAGCAGAATAAATCAATTTGTAGTTCACCAAACAAATAGTTTAATTTCACGAACTAGTAAACGGATAAAAACAAGTTCCAAACAAGCACTTTCGCTCGGAATATTCCGAGCTTTCTCAAGTGTAATACTAAAGTACGTACAACGTTTGTATAAATAATACTTAGCTAATTGATTAATTGCTTTCATCTTTAAACCCTTAAAAAGACAGTTCATACTTTTGACTCCAAGTATACATTTAAAGTTCAAATAAAATAAATGAATTGTATGTAACAGTGTTTTATAAAAAAGTTGTAAAAATATCAAGTTACCCAAAATTCAAGTTCTACACTTGCCTTAAACACCAAAATCATTAAATGCATAAAATATATTTATATGAACTACAAATTGATTTATTCTGCTGAGCTGCCTGGAACATATTTTTATTGGCTTGGTTCATTTTTCATTTATTCTTTGAGACAGTCACCAAGACCATAGATGAGGGGAAGGTGGTTCACACAGCCTACCTTGACCTCGCCAAGGCTTTTGACACCATTCCCCACTTGAGAATTATAGAAAAACTCACCAGCCTGAACATAAACCCCTACATCATAAGATGGGTTGCCAACTGGCTTACAGACAGAACTCACATAGTAAGAATAGCGAGTTCCAGGTCCGACTCTAAACCAGTCACAAGTGGTGTCCCACAAGGCTCGGTCCTGGGACCCCTACTGTTCGGCATATACTTCTAAGAAGTACAAGCAAACACAGGATGACTATGGCTAATCAAGTTCACCGATGACTGCAAACTGGGAGCCATAACTGACTCTCCGGCTGACATGGACATTCTCCAAAAGGGCATTACTGAGACAGACACCTAGAGTCAAAATCAAGGTCTCAAGCTAAATGCCAAAAAAGTCATAGTCATCCAGTTTGGGAAAAACAAAACACCCATGAATTACCACAAACGTGGCAGCCCCCTTAATGCAGAAGAGGTAATAAGAGATCTGGGGACCCAGGTACATAGTAATCTCTCCTTTGACAATCATATTGCCAAAGTAGTTAGGAAATCCTTCTATGTAGCCCATCTAATTACTAAAGGGTTCGCATCTAGAAATAAAGAGGTTATAGTGCCCCTCTACTCGTCACTCATCAGACCCATCATAGAGTATAATGCCCCATTTGGGATGTACCTCAAGACACTTCCAACAGTTGGAAAGACCACAAAAGTACCTCACCAAGAGGATTACTGGCCTCAAACATATGTTTTATGCAGCCCGACTGGAAAAACTCCGGCTGTACACAGTGGCACATCGCTTACTCAGAGATGATCTCTGCCTCACTTACAAAGCCATGTCCAACTCAGAATTGATGGCCATGCTCCACCTAAAGAAATCCAAGTCACTGCGAGCCAGTCGCTCCAGTGAGCTAAATCTTGCCACAACAATAAATAGAACATGCTGGAGGATAGATTCCTGTCACAGAGACTCCCCACGCTTTGGAACAAAATTCCTAACTACATTAGGCAGAGCACCTCACTAACACTCTTCAAGAGAAGCCTTGACGAGTGGATGGGTAACAGAAAATACACCCCGGGATCACTTATTTGGCTCTTCTTGACAGAGGCTCGGTTAATTAATCAATTGGGCGGCAAAAGCTGACACACTCTTGCTAGGCTTATAAATGCCCTCGGGCAGATAGCCTAGTACCTACCTATGAACATAACTGCCTCAGAATGTGCCACAACACTGAAATGCCCTTTTCTGGTTCCATCAGGTACAAAATAATACCATCTGCAAGTAAAGCCAACTTTTCTTGAACACCAGAAATCATCGTCAGACTGTGAGGGAAATCCTTTTCATTTTCTTTTAGCAGGTAGCGAGGAAAGAGGAATAAACTCATTAAAAGCAGACAGTAATCTCATGGCAAATTCCAGCAAATCTTCAGAGACCACAGTTACAGATACAGAAGAAGAGTTAAGTTTCTGCTTTTTCTTCCTAGTAGATTTCCTGAGAAAGGATCGACTCATACCAGCCTTGGAACCACGCACCTTACCCTACCTAAGCAGTACACCTTCACTTCCTCCTTCCACCGAGCCCACAGGAGTGGTTCTTCTTTTCATGGTGAGGGCAACCCCACCACCACAGAGGACAGAGCAATCTGGCGGTCTTTAGTAGCTTTCAGAGGAGCTACAACAGAGGGGAACGGAAGTAAAAGATGAAAGGTCAGGCTAGACACCTAAATACTCCCTAACAACTTCCTTCTAGCAGACAAGGAAAGCAACTGCAAAGACAAACAACTGCTTCATGTTCAAATTGGGAAAGAAATCTCACAAGCAGATGGTGAAGCATGAGTAGGCCATTCAACTCTCTGAAAGGAATATGCAGGGTCTGTGATAAAAGTTTCTGTGACAGTCCCAAAACGCACCAAGTCCTGCCCCACATATACTTTACACAAAAATGTGCAATATAGCAATAAAAATAGATTTTTTTACATTTTTTTCCAAACAAGCTTTACATACATAAAAATCCCTTCAGTAACATGACAGTCCCCCCAGCATAAAATACCAAATTCACAGAAAAATTATGCAATACAAGTTTTTTCCCAGAAGGAGAATTATCTGCCCAGCCTTGAAAGGATCACTCGGCAACCAAGTTCCTTGAAGCCTGCAGAGGCAAACCACTCTGGCAGCAAGAAAGCTACAAAGCTTTTGGGGCCCAATCTGCCTTTTATGGGGCTCTACTCAAACCAGTGGCAGTTTGGTCACATGGAAGGTACAACTAAGGCTCTGAAAGATGGACGGTGATCAGACCCTAGACGAGGATATAACCCATATAGCTTAGGTGACTGCAACAGTTGATCACTAGTAGATGTTTGAATAGTTCACTGTTGCAGTAATGCTAATAGATGGGACATATCCTGCCAAGGATACCATACATTTGGCCAGCCTACCGAAACTTAGGCATACCTTCCTCTTGTACCATATCCACCTTATGCACAAGAATAGCTGTTTCAATGGTGTCTGTGATGATGTATAATGTTTGTAACTAAAGTGGTGTCATTTTTTTTTTTTTTTTCATTTATATAAATGTAAGATTGCCTACATCATATGTGAAAATTTAATAAAGATGTTTGTTGAAAAAAAAAAAAAAATATGTGCTGGTACTTAAGGGACATACAACAGTGAAAATCATCAGACCTTTGCTGCCCCAGAGGAAAAAAAAAGCTGATACTCTTAAGAGGTTAGACTTGCATAAGAGAAGAGGAGAAGAGATGGGAATGAAGAGGAAAAGGTATTCCCACCTCAGCTCAGGAAAAAGAAGGAGCGAGAGGAACTGCGGGAAGGTGCATAAACTGCAACAATGACCTTCTCACAACTGTACTATGTTCATGGTTAGATCACTTGTAATGCTAACAGATGGTATGACTCACAGAGCTTTTTATGCAGATTGGGTGGAGGTTTGGAAGACAGACCTGGACTCCAGTAACTCCTGAATAATGGGTCTGTGAAAACCTATTCTAGCTCTAGAAAAGGCATCTGTTTTGTAATGTTTGGCAAAGGTGTGAATTGAAGATTAAGTAGTTGTGTCTAAAATAGGCCTGTTATCAAGATCCTTGAAAACAGCACCGGAGTGAGCAACAGCTCTACTAAAGTATGATTTGTCTGCTTGGAGGAATCTGCCATGGAAGGAATAATGGAAACTGGCAGCAGAGAACCATCTAAAACGATCCATTTAGAAAATGAAAAACTCAGATTCTTTCCTCTATAAGGAAATAAAAGTGATCAGATTTTCGAATACATTTAGTCTTGTCCAAACAGAATCTTCCACATCTGTGCACGTCCATTAAATGAAGTATCCCTTCTCCCTTATTTTGAGGATTGGGAAAATGCTTGGAGGTAGGCAGAGCAATTCAAAGACATTTCAGTTAGTACTCAAGGCATAAAAAAGGTTAGTCAGGAGGGTCATCCCTGTCACTGTAAGAGACCAGAAAAAGAGGAACAAATACAAGGTCTTGTAATTCAGAAAACCTTTTTGCAGAGGTTAAGACCACTAAAAGAACTGTTTCCAAGTGCAGAATGTAAAGATGTTGAAGACGCAGGTTCAAAAGATGGTAATGATAATTTATCAAGTACACAGTTCAGGACCCAGAGAGGAGGAACTGATTTTTGGGTGGTCTGATGTGAAGGATACCTTTTAAAAACAGTCTGACGTCAAAACATGAAGAAAGAGGCAGGTGAACTGATAGGTGGGTTGAAATAACTAACAGATGCACCCTAATGGAGGTATATGCCAAACCAAGTTAAATAGCTCACACAGATACTACAGGACAAAGGGGATCCCTATTTATAAGAGTCCTGTCCTCTGTTATGTCATCATGTAGAAAAATCTCTTTGCCTTAAAAATCTAAAGATTTTCTTGTTGGAGTTTCTCTAGCCTCCTTTATTACCTGTAGTACATCCACAGCATGAAGGTACTAGAAATGAGTTACACGCCCATCATTCAGACTGGGAAGTTCATTGTATTTAGGTGTGGATGAATGAAAGTCTTTGTTGTATGAGCAAGTGGGGCAATTTGTGATAACTGCCCTTGAATGAGTGAAAAAGAAGGGAGAACCAATGTTGTCTGGGCCAAAGGAGAATCACCAACAGTATTTTTAGACAATCATTCTAATTCTTCAGGAAAGGTATAGCCAAGCACACTCTGTACTTTAGAGTATATTTTTTTCATTCCATCACTCAAAAACATTATCTTATTTCAGGCTGTATTATGCCTAGAACTGTGTGAAGTGATATCTGTAAAGTACAGTTGTGTACCTACCATAAATGTAGATGTTAGAGTGTATTCACTGTTGCAGTCATTACACTTGGGTTATCCTGCTGGCAGGCGACCCGCAGTCGGCCTGAGTTCCAAAGTCTTGGTCCGGTGTCGGAAGCTGTCACCTCTTCCCTGACGTCAGTGCGCCAGGGGTATAAAAGTTGCAACCGACGCCATTTTCTTCAGTTTTTCTTGCCCCAGATGTCAGGTGCCCCCAGATATGAAGGCTGAAAAGATAAAAATATGCCAAGCAACCATTCATATATTACTATAAACATTTCCTTCATCTACCAGCAAATACACCACATAGGTTGTATAGAGTTGAGAAGTACAGAATAGTCCCAGCAAAGAGGCGGATGGTGGGTGGGTAACCTGGACTGCAACAGTGAATACACTCGAACATCTACATTTATGGTAGGTACACAACTGTACTATGTTCATCGTGTTTCACTGTTGCAGTCATTACACTTGGGTAGAATCCCAAAGCTGAGGTTGGGTGGCTGGATCTAGATTGGATTTGGCGAGGATAACAAGCCCTGCAGAACTGCAGTGGCAAAGCCTGCTCTGGATTTGGAGTAGAGAGGTAGGTGGTAGTGCTTGGTAAAAGTGTGCACTGAGCTCCAGGTTGCAGCTTCTAATATGTCTTTGGTTGGTACCCCCCTGAGGAAAGCTGCTGAAGTGGCTGCTGCTCTGGTAGAATGAGGCCTAATGCCCTTAGGCACAGATTTGCCATGTTGTGCATAACAGAAGCGGATGCAGTGTCCTATCCATTTGGACATTGTCTGCTTTGTAATAGGTTTTCCTTGTGATCCTGCAGCATATGCCACAAACAGTTGCTCAGTTTTTCTGAAAGCTTTTGTTTTGTCCAAGTAAAATCATAGCTGCCTGTGTATATCCAAAGCGTGCAGAAGTCTTTCCCCTTTATTCTGGGGATTTGAGTAGAAAGTAGGCAAATGAATGGTTTGGTTTAAGGCCACATTGGAGACCACTTTTGGCATGAATGTTGGGTTCGTTCTTAGAGAAACCCTGTCCTGGTGAAAAATGAGGAAAGGTTCCACAGCCACCAATGCCTGTAACTCTGAGACTCTTGTTGCTGAAGTTATTGCTAGGAGCAGAGCAGTTTTCCATGACAAGAATTTTAGATCTGCTGTGCTGGCTGGTTCATATGGAGGCAGTGTTAGTTTTTCTAAAACAAAATTGAGATCCCAAGTAGGTACTGGTGCTCTCCTAGAGGGTCTTGTATTTTTTGCCCCTCTGAGGTACTGTCGTAGTAGTGGATGTGAAAAAATAGGAGGATCCATATTGTAATGAGCTGAAATGGCAGAGGCATGGATTTTAATAGATGAAAAAGATAGGTCTTTGTCCAACATCTCAGTCAGGTATTGCAAAATCTGAGGAATATTAGGGACCAGTGGGTCGAGTCCTTGTGCCTGGTTCCAAGCACAGAATCTCTTCCATTTTTCTGCATAAGATTTCCTAGTGCTGGGTCTCCTGGCTTCTAAAATTACATCCATAACAGCTTTAGAGGGAGGTGCAGTCTGAGTGGCTACATTATCTGCCATGCTGCCAGGTTTAAGGTTCTGAGTTGACTGTGCAGAATCGGATTGTTTTGCTGTGTCAGAAGATGAGGGATTTGAGGTAGAGGCCAAGGTGGGCCTTGGGACAAAGTCTTTAGGATTGGGTACCAGTGCCGGCGTGGCCAGTCTGGTGCAATCAGGATTATTTTTGGCCTCTCTTGTCTGACTTTTAGAAGCACCTTGGTGAGAAGAGGCATCGGAGGGAAGGCATAGACTGTCAGGTTTTTCCCAGCTGAATGATAGAGCATCCACTTTCCATGCTTGAGAGCAATAAGTCCTTGTGCAAAATTTCTGTATTTGGTAATTGTGAGGGGAGGCAAAATGATCTATGTCTGTGCATCCCCATTCCCTTGTTATCATGTTGAACACTTGTGGATTTAGCTTCCATTCGTGAGGATCCATGAGATTTCTGCTTAGTTCGTCTGCCAGTGAATTTTTTGTTCCTGGCAGGAATTGTGCTTGCAGATGTACCTGGTAGGTCAGTGCTGTGTTCCACAAAGTCATGGCTTGTCTGCATAGGGGGTAGGAATGTGTGCCCCCTTGCTTGTTTATGTACCACATAACTGTGGTATTGTCCATCTTTATTAATAGTTGTTCTGGATGTATTAGGTCCTTGAAGACTGTCAGGGCATTCTGTACAGCTAGCATCTCTTTTTGATTGATGTGAAGATGCATTAGTTCCTTGGGCCACGTGCCCTGAATACATTTTCCTGCCATATGTGCTCCCCAGGCATAATCCGATGCATCAGTTGTTACTGTCTGCCTGGCTGTAGGTAAGGTGAAAGGCTGTCCCTTGTTGTGGTGACAGGCCTGGGACCACCATCGAAACTCCTGTTGTAGGCAGGGAATCAAGGATATGATTGTCTCTAGGCTGTGACAATGCGGAGTCCAAACACTTTTTAGATACCATTGTAGTTTCCTCATATGCAGTTTGGCATATGGAATTAGTAGAATGCAAGATGCCATGAAACCCAGGGCCTGCAGAATTTTTCTTGCAGGGAGCTGGGTCTTTGTTGCCATAATTTGAAAGTAATGAGTCAGTTGCCTTTGTTTGTCTGGCATGAGATAAGCCATCTGGGCAGTTGTATTTAAGCTTGCACCCAGGAATATTATCTCTTGAGAGGGCACTAGTTTTGATTTCTTTTCGTTTACTGTGTACCCTAGCAAATTAGCAATCTTTTTACAAATGCCAGGTGCTTTAGAAGAATGTCCTTACTCTCTGCTTGAATAAGGCAGTCGTCCAAGTAGGGATATATTTGAATTCTTTTTTGTCTGCAAAATGCAATTACTGGTGCCAGACATTTTGTAAAGACCCTGGGTGCAGTAGATCAGCCAAAGGGCAGTGCAGAGAATTGGTAATGCATTGAGCCTGCTATAAATCTGAGGTATCTTCTGCACGATTGTCTGATTGGGACATGCAGGTATGCCTCCTTGAGATCCAAAGTAACTAGCCAGGCCTCCTTGCCCAGCATGGGCAGAAGTTGTTGTAGTGTTAACATTTTGAATTTTGGAACATACAGCAAAGTATTTAGGATTGACAAGTCCAGTACTGGTTGCCAGGCTTTGTCTTTTCTGGGTACTAAGAAAAGTCGTGAGTAAAATCCTTGGCCCTGTTCTTCTTGTGGAACTTTTTGAATAGCTCCCATATCCATAAGAGCAGCAATTTGTTTTTGTGCCTCTGCCCATTGGTTTTGTGGCAGGTTTGGCATACCTTTTGGTTTTGGAAGCGTGTGGAAGTGGAACCTGTACCCCTGAGAAACTATATTCAACACCCATTGGTCTTGGGTGATTATGTGCCAATTTTTGAGAAAAGTGCTAGCTTTCCCCCTAGGGGTGCTGTCAACTGGTAAGAGCTTGGCATTTGCAGAGGGAAGTCATTGTGACTGTTTCCTATAAGGTTGTGATTTGTCTTCTCCTCCTTTGGGGGCTGAAGCACCCCATTGTTTAGGTCTGTAGGAGCCTTGGGGCTGAGATCCACCTCTTTGTGGCATGTCTGACACTGGAAAGGGCCATTTTTTGAAGGCCAGTTTCTGCTAAATCTAGGTGGTTGAACCTGTAAGAAATCTTTCACAGTTTGCATTGACTTTGCTTTATCCTCCATTTTCTTTAACACCTCTTCTGCCTTAACACCAAACAAAGCATCATGCTGTAGTGGAGCATCCAAAAATTTTACTTTAACATGGTCAGGTAAACTTTGTTCTTTCAACCAAGCATGTCTTCGAATGACTGAGCCTGTAACTGCGGCTCTACAAGAAGCCTCTAATGAATCAAAAACACATTGCAGAGTATGCTTTCCAACTTGTTCTACTGCATGCAATAAATCCTGCATTTCTTTACTGTCAGGACTTTCTATATTTGTAACCATTTTCTGCTTTAACAATGACATGAGATACTGTTGATATTTAAGCATGTGAAAGTGACAGTTTAAAGCTCTTACAGCTAAAGTAGCAGAAGTGCAAACTTTTTTCCCCATCTGTCCAGAGCTCTGGAATCCCTATCTGAGGGGACAGGATTTTTGGCAGTGGAAGCTTTAACTCCTTTAGGACCCTGAGAAATTGTTTCTGGATCTGCAGCGGGGTTTTTGTAAAGAAATTTATGAGAGTCAGGGGCCCTGTAGTACCTGTCTGGCTTTACTGGTGCAGGGGGTAATGAATCTGGAGATAGACTGGATTCAGAAAAAACATCATCTACAATATCAAGCACAGGGGGGATAGCCACGGGCCTGTGCTGTGGCAATAAAAGGAAATCTCTTGAGTCTTTTCTTGGATTCTGAGTAATCCTGGCTCTCCCAATGGAAATGCTCCCTCAATGTGTGCAGGGTTTCCCCAAAAGAGTAATCCTCAGGCGGTGAGGCTGAAGGAATGGACTCTTCAGCATCAGAGTTCTCATAGGGAGGGAGAGAATAGCCCTGGTCAGAAGAAGAATCAGAGGAAATGGAAACCTGATCAGAGGAATCATAATCAGTGTCTTGCCTAGGCCTTTTGTCAGGAGGGGGATGGGAACCCCTGATTAAAGTAATAACGTCTTCGGCCATTTTAAGCATCTGTTTCTTTGGCATGGATGACTGTTCTGGAGAATGCTGCACTTGTTTCCTTGTCTTTAATGGTGTTTTTGACTTTGCCTTTGCTAGTAGTAGCTTTGTAGTAGCTTAAATTGTAAGCTGTGAAGGTCTGAAAACACCCTTAGAAGCCAGTGCCTGCTCAGCGGCTCCGGACCCATCTGAGGGTATAGTTTCCGTAGGCCTAATACCTTGAGTTTCCACAGGCCACGGTTTCTCCATGTGGCTTTCAGTTACGGCCTGTGGCTCTGAGGTAGCGGGTGTCAGGGGCTGCGAAAGCGCCTCACTGAGAACCGGTGAACCAGCGACTGGCTTAGAAGAGGCTTTGTCGGTTTTGGACCTCAGATGCCTGTCTTTTTCCTTGTCTTATGCATTTTTTTATACATTCCGGTCGTCGGTTGTTCCGACGGCATTATATAATTAAATCTTCGTCCAAAATAATGTAATGCAAAATCAAACCGACGTTTAATAGTGCGTTTATTGAATCTAGCACAAAACCGACAACTGGTAACGTTGTGGTCAGGGCCTAGGCAAGGAATGCAGTAAGAGTGAAAGTCCTTATGAGGTATTTGCTTCCCACAAGAAATACAATTATTAACTTTTACTGGCATCGGTCTGGAGCAAGAAAAAGTTTCCCCAATGGGGTACTTAGCTTTATTGAAGACTTCGGTTCTGAAATTCAATTTTGAAAATCTCAGGAGTCGGCCGACCGGCACTTGTGAACTGCTTTTGCTTCAGGCACCGCGCAGCAAGAAAGACTGAAGAAAATGGCGTCGGTTGCAACTTTTATACCCCTGTCGCACTGACGTCAGGGAAGAGGCGACAGCAACCGACGCCGGACCAAGACTTTGGAACTCGGGCCGACTGCAGGTCGCCTGCCAGCAGGATAAACCAAGTGTAATGACTGCAACAGTGAAACACTATGAATATCAGAGGACTACTAGTTTAAAAGCACTATTTTTAATAGTTACACACGGGACCACAGGAATGATTTGTAGATTTTTAACTGCTGGGGGGAACAGCATTTTCAAAGCTGTCCAACTTTTTAAATGCTAAGTGGGCTGGGAGGCATTAAAGAGAATGTTTGAGTACAAAATGGAATTTTCTGGCTACACTCCTGATCTCCAGAAGGACCTTTTGCAGAATGTGAGAAAAGGAAGGGGAGGAAAGACATACAGGAACTTTCTTTTCCATGGAAAAAAGAGATGTTCATTCTCCAGTGTTCCTTTCAAGGAGCAAGTCTGAGATGATTGCTTAGAGTGGAAGCAAAGATCTCTATCTTAGGAGTACCCCATTGATGGATAATCTGTAGGATGCCCTCTCTGTTAAGCATCTAGTCTTGAGGGTCTGCCTTGGATCTGTTCAGTTAGCCTGACACTCAACTCAGTTCTGAAGGAATAACTGCTTGGGGGAAAGGACTGCGGTGAACAGCAAGATCCAAAGTTATAATTGCCAGCCTGTCTATGTGGGTAAGACTTTCTTACCCTGTTTGCTGATGTACCACCATCAAGGCTTTCACTTCCCTGATGTTTACGTGCTTTTTCCTGTCTAGTTTGGACCAGACTCGGTGCACTTTAAAACCTTTTGAATTAGGCCCCTGAACTAGATCCGAGGCATCTGATGAAAATGGCACTCTTGGATTGTCTTTACTTGGTTGATCCACAAGTTATTTGCTCACAAAGGGCAACAGAGGAATTGGGAAGACAGTGTTGCACCCAAACAGACTTCAGTTACTTCAGAATGTTCCTCATATGGAGTCTGAAAAAGGAATAATTCAGATTGTGGATGCTGTGCACCCTGGGATCTCAGAATCTCTCTTACAGAGGTCATGGATAGATTAGACTTATTAGGAATAGAAAGTCTGTCAAGAATTGGATCTTTTCTAGAGAAAGAAAGGCCATCATGCTGGATGAGTTGAGAAGCCATCCCAGGAACACCAGAGACTGCTGTAGACTGGATTTGTCAAAGTTCAGAGAGAACCCTAGGTTGATAGTGAACTTTAAGTCCTGAAGTATTCTTTGAACCGACTAGGCCTGAATGAGGAAGTTGTCCAAATAACTGTGGATTTAAATACCTTAGGGTCTGCAGAATGCCATAACAGTGGCTATTCACTTTGTGAATACTCCTGGTGCAGTGGAAAGGCCAAAAGGCAAAGTGGTAAGTTGAAAGTGATGTCACAAAAACACAACCTGCAGAGTTTCCTGAAATCAGGATAAATACGGATATGAAGGCAATTATCTTCAGGTCTAAGGTAACCAACAAGGTTTTGGGAGAAATCAAAGGGAAAAAGGCTTGGAGTATTAGCATCTTGTTCAGAATCGACAAATCCAGACAGTCTCCAGGCAACTTATTTTCTTGGTATGAGGAATAGCCTGGAATAAAATCATTTTCATTTTAGATGTTGAGGAAAAATATCTATAAAGTACAGTTTTGTACCTACCATAAATGTAGATGTTCGAAGATCCACATTGCTGCAGTCCTAACACTTGGGTAGTCCGCTGTCCCTCGATCGGCCCGAATATCAGAGTATAAGGCTGACGTCGGTCAGGGCACATTTGACTGACATCAGAACGTCAGGGTACAAATGCGCATGACCGACGTCATATCCTCAGTCTTTTCTTGCCCCAGATGTCAGAAGACCCTAAAGAAAAAGGTCAAAACCCATAGGCAACAACTAAACAACCAACCAGCCTAACACCAAGAATATGTACAATATATACAATATATACAATAAACACAATATACCTCAGATGGATAACCCAACCCACACAACCACCTCAAACTACAGAGGGGAAGGAGGGAGGGTAAATTGGACTGCAGCAATGTGGATCTTTGAACATCTACATTTATGGTAGGTACAAAACTGTACTATGTTCTTCATCTCACATTGCTGCAGTCCTAACACTTGGGTAGAATCCCAAAGCAGAGGTAAGGGAGGATGGCTAACCTATAATGAAGCAGGAGCTGCCAGAATGCCCTGCAACACAGCAGTGGCAAACCCAGCCCTGGATTTAGAATACAATGGAAGGTGGTAATGCCTAGAGAAGGTATGCACTGAACTCCAAGTGGCTGCCTCCAAAATATCCTTAGTTGCCACCCCCCTCAAAAAAGCTGTTGAAGTGGCGGTAGCCCTAGTGGAATGAGGCCTAATCCCAGCTGGAATCTCTTTGCCATGATGGGA
This sequence comes from Protopterus annectens, assembly GCF_019279795.1. NCBI lineage: Eukaryota > Metazoa > Chordata > Ceratodontiformes > Protopteridae > Protopterus > Protopterus annectens. Next base: position 106,482,406 of record NC_056739.1, read on the forward strand.
ATAACAGAAAGCAATGCAAAATCCAATCCACTTAGAAATAGTTTGTTTTGACACGGGCTTGCCCTGAGAGCACAAAGCAAAAGAAACTAATAACTGCTGAGATTGCCTGAACCCTTTAGTTCTGTCCAAATAATATTGCAACTGCCTGTGTACATCTAAAGTGTGCAAAATCTTTTCCCCTTTATTTTGGGGATTTGCATAAAAAGTAGGCAAATGAATAGTTTGGTTTAAAGCCACACTAGAAACCACTTTAGGCATAAAGGAAGGATTAGTACGTAAAGATACCCTATCCTTATGGAAAATTAAGAAAGGCTCAACTGCCATAAGGGCCTGCAGTTCAGAAACCCTTCTTGCAGAGGTAATGGCCAACAAAAAAGCAGTCTTCCATGACAAATATTTCAACTCAGCAGTAGCTGCAGACTCAAAAGGTTGTAGAGTGAGTTTCTCCAACACAAAATTGAGATCCCAAGCAGGAGTAGGAGCCCTTCGTGGGGGTCTTATATTCTTTGCCCCTCTAAGAAATTGCTTGAACAAAGGATGAGAAAACAATGGTGGGTCACAGTCGTAGTGAGCTGAAATTGCTGCAGCATGAATCTTAATAGAAGAGAAGGACAAACCTTTGTCTAATAACTCAGTAAGATATTGAAGGGCCACACATAAGTCAGGCTCAGAAACATCCAAATCCTTAGCTGCACTCCAAAACAAAAATCTCTTCCATTTATCTGCGTACACTTTCCTTGTACTAGGCCTTCTAGCTTCCAAAATCACATTCAAAACTTGTTGTGGAAGTTGAGACCCTCTATGGTTTAAAACAGAATATGCCAGGCTGTTAGATGAAGAGAGTGAAGTTTGACATTGAGCAAATGACTGTCCTCCTGGGACAACAGATGTGGAATCAAAGGCAAAGGCCATGGAGGCTTCCGCACTAGACTTCTCAGTAATGGATACCAGTGCTGCG